>NC_090386.1:48301062-48602385 GCF_036365525.1 Heterodontus francisci | reverse complement strand
ACAATTTTCCTAATTTTGCTTTTGAAAAGAAAGCAAAAGAATGCCCTCTTAACAAAAGGCTGACAATTATGGATGGCCCCTAAATGGATATGGGTTCTTAATGCATGTTGTGGGTCACTGAGTGTTTTATCTCTGAGAGCCAGTTGGTGAAGAATGATACTGTTGCCAACCTTTACTCAGTCTTACATTTACTTAGAGTAAAACTTTACAAGCGTACACCTCCTAACTCAACCACACACCAGTTTCAGTAACTGTCTCTTTATATGTGCTCAAGTGAAAACCCAATTAATGCCCTCCACCTGCATATAATTAAACACAGTTGATAATTTTATTAACAGGTTCCCTTCTTTCTCTTTAAATAAAACTTTAATATGTACAAACAAAATTTCAAACAAATCAAAAAAACTTTCATATTATGTGCAACGCATTACACTGCAAGACTGCCTCCTCTAGGACCCCTAACAATTTCTTCGCACAAGCATTTCTTTTTGTAAAACAATCAGACAGTTGATGACTTGCATCCACCCACTTAATTTTAGAGATTTCCTTTCTCTCCAGCATTTGTTTCAAGCCAGCAAGGTCAATCCAGAACCTTTTCTCACTCACACTTTTTATAGAGTGTACATTATCCGACAAGGAACAATTATCTACATATCATTCAATGGGTGTACTATTTTCAGTCCTTGCATAGAATTTCACAAAATATTTGACAAATAGAATCCCACATCCACAGCCTCCGCAAGAGCCAGTGTTTCAGCAGCTCTAGGACTTTTAACACCCTTTTTATTTTCTTAACTTCTTAAGCTAAAGGAGAACATTTCCCATTTTTACCCATCAGAAATATTATAAAACCAGCTACACTCAAATACCCATCAGGAAGATTAGCATGTGAAGCATCACTAAAAACTACTGGTTTCATGTTCACCTAAGGGTAAGAACTTAAGTCTGTATTTCTCCAGATTTAATTTTTTGCAATGTTATATTTGCCCTTAAAACATTCTTGAATTTAGGGTGTTTCATCGTAGTACTTAATTCCAACACATCAAAACTAGCATCTGGTCTAGTCTGAGTGCACAACCAGCTCAACTGACCAATCAAGCTCCGCAATTCTTCCATCTCTTCTTTAGATATAATGTCATCTTTCTGTGATGACTGAGCACAAGTAACCAAGATGGAGTAACACTCTCTAAATAGGATTGTTGATTTAAAGTTATTCCTGACCTACTCTGCTGAATATCTAAATCCATATATTTAAAAGCCCCAGAAGCCTGACTCCCAGTTTTAAATTTTACTCATCTTATTAATAACACATTTTTCAAATTCTGTAGTACCACTGCATAAGAAATCATCAACATGCATCATGAGGATACCTGAATGTTTCCCTTTATTATACCAATATACATAGCAGGATCTGCTTTTAGTTGAACATAACTTATTTTCAGCAAAACAGATCTCACCAAAAAGTACCACACCCTGGAATCATCATTCAGGACATAGATGTATTTGCTTAGATTCCATCATTTCCTTTCTGCATCTGCTGCCACTTTGGGCAATTTCAGAAACACTTCTCTGTAAAGTATCAGCTTTTATGTCAATTGATCTACTCTCCTGTGAATATATGGCCAAAACAGCAGAAAAGATTTTCAAGTTTACCTTAACAGCTGTAGGACAATCCACTCGAATCTGTATCTCACAGTTGCTCTTCAAAACCCCGAGCAATGAGCTTTGCTTCAGCCTTATTAGTCCCATCTGCAAGGAATTTTTCAGTACAAAACTATCGATGTGACATGACTGGCTGCCCCTTATCTGGTATCTCAGAACAAACTCCAAATTCTCTCCAACTATCTAATTCCTTTTGTTTTGCCTCTCTTTTTAGTTTATCCTCATGTTTGTTGGCAGCCACCAAAACTTCACGGTCATGGGGACTTGTGCTTTTAGTTTTGTTCTGAGGCTGTTCTGTAGCATTCATTTCACTGTGCAATCTATTCAAGCAATGGCCTCGACTTGCACGTTGATGTCATCAGGACGACAACTGTGAGATCACCCTCTTGCACTATCAGAGGCTCTTTTTCCGGTACGTGATCGTTTTCTGATGCATGAGCCACTTCTGGACCCACTATTAGAACTTGCACTGTGCTTTCTTACTCTCCACTCTTTCACACCAGACTGCCAGTCCATGGACCTCATTTCTTAGCCATCATCGTGAACATTCAACCAATATTTACACTTGCCAGTAGCTGTTCCTGCACATCCCACAACTGTCACATCCTTCCATTTACTAGATCCTTCTGGAATATATATCACCCGAATACCCACTCTGGGAAATTGGCCTTTGGATTTGACAGCTCGGTGCTGTACGTCATGATTACTCATATTACTACTATCCATTCCTTGATCAACTGTATTCTGTTCCTCAGGACCTTCTTCACAAAACACATGAGCATTTGAGGTACAAGGTGCCTCATTTACTTCTATTAGCTGCTCAGAGTCTGAGATTTTGTAATTAATCCTGATTAATCCCGATTAAAGCATCCTCTGATACTTTTTTTTTTACAGATTTCACACTGCTCGCTAATCTCTTCTAATCTCTCATATCCTTCATCACCTGCATCCTTCCTTTAGCAGAGTTTTTACATTTTGACAAGTAGGGTGAGCAAACTATCCAAATAACTTTAAGACAATTTGCTTTTCTCCCCCCTCTATGACTCTTATTACCTGATGCCATTAATACTTGTCTACCACTCTGACAAGAAACATCAGGTTTTGTCAAAGTGATACAATAATGTCCTCACTTGGTCGACTGACCTTATCATGCTCCCTGCCAATTTTCATTTGTGCCTTTTCATAGAAGGTTTTCTCAACAGCACAGGTATCTCACTAGAGACTACATCAGTACTGATAAAGTGGCTTACTCCAGATATTTTACATAGAATTATAACTCTCTTTAGCGACCTCAATGTGTTGTCATCACCAAATCTAAAGCAAGTAGTACTTTTATACTCCTTAACCTTGCTTCGATCCTCAATACTTAGTGAATCTAGATAACATTTTAACCAATCTGTTCCATATACTGTCAAATTGCAAGCACTATCTAGCATAGCATAGTTAAATGAGTCCCTGACTAACACATTTATCACAGGACTAAAATTCCTTGTGACTATACAATCTGTTCAGATTCATCATTATCTTCATCTTCTGCCTCAGAATTCTTTATGTCAAGTGTCATTTCCAGGTCCCTGCCACTCTGCTTTGGAGAGTTTATCACATAATGGTACTTTAAATCAAACCTGAAGCATTCCTGGGATTTATTTGTCTATTATTGCTGCTCCAATTCTGTCTTCTGCTCTAATAGCCAGACCTGCTAAAGGTGTTTTCCTCATCATTCCACCTGTCTATAACCCTTTCATTGTACTGACACCTGTGCCCAGTATTTGTACCATTCTGAAATCCAGCAATCATCGAGTCCTCTATTCTTTGTGTCACCGCAGAATGTCACTTTGGTTTCGCGAAGGTTGTAGGAAATGACTGTTTCCCCAGGAATGTTTTCAAGGCAGCAGACATCTGATCCAGTCTTTCTCTGAGAACCTAACACTAGTTACAACCAGAAGCCTGACCATATGCAACACCCTAGCACAATTCAGCAATTTAAATGCTAGCACTGAACCAGGATCTCTAAATTGAATTTCCTCAATCTTTTATACAGTCTGTTAAAGTCTATGATATATTCCTCCATTGAATAACCATCTGTTTTCCGAAATATATCAAAGTCTGACTGTGCCTTATAGGCATTTAATAGATCATCTTTCTTGTAAATTTCATCCAAGAACGCTAAAAGAAAATCCAAACCTTCATCAGTATTCAACTGACAAGCAGTCAACTCACAAAATACTTTATTTCACATTTTACGTCTTGTAGGAATTGATACTGCCAAGGCCATACCTTGTTTCCTCTTTGGTAGGGATGTAACTCATGCCCACATATCCACTTCATTCTTCCACCATTCATATGGTTCAGACTTCGAGGACGTCCGAGGGTAATCGTATCCTAACAATTTATATTTGCTTTCTGCCATTTCTCACACTGGCTATTAGGATTGTAGTCTTCTTCCTGATTTTTTTTGCTTCCAACATTCATCTATAGGCAACCATTCTTTGATACCATGTGCTATCTTGGAAAGGCAGATGTGAAGATGATACTGGAGCCAATCTTTACTCAGTCTTACATTTACTCACAGAGTGAAACATTACGAGCATACACCTCCTAACTTCACCACACACCAGTTTCAGTAAGTGTCTCTTTATATGTGCTCAATGAAACCCCAATTAATGCCCTTCACCTGCATATAATTAAACGCAATTGATATACAATTAACACTGGGTGGGACAATCTACTTCACAAAGCAAGCACCACTCATTTCTCTCCTTGTGGTACATGCCTACCTTTTCCTTTCTTAACACAGTAACACTGGCATCTGATGTTGGAGAAGGGTGGTCGACCCATTTGTCCATTTTGAAAGCTGAAGGTAGAGAGCTTGAAAATAACTGAGAAATTTGAAGGAAGGAAGAATTGGCAGGAAAGAGAGAGAGAGTCTAAATAAAAGTAGCACTTTTATTGGTTCTGGCTTCTGTACAAACAGAAAATTGAAAGAAAAACACAGGAAAATAATGATTACAAAATCTGCCCCCCCCCACCGCCATATATAAATGTTGTCAGAGAACAATCTGGAACTTTTTCAAAGGGCAGTCCAAATCAGATGAGAAGGAAAGTATACAGAGACCTGAAAATGTCACTGTAAACTGAAAAAATGAGTTCAAAGCTTTTATTGATTTTTTTAATAAGAGTGATAAAAAGCACAGTCAGTGGCAAAATTATAGATATCAACAGATGAATACTGTATTTTTTTTTAATTTAGTGGCAAATTGTTTTGCTCTTTTCCTTTCTTTCCTATGAAGTTACCTATATAACACACTCTTCCTCTTCTTAGGGTGGCAGGTAACTTGCTTTCAAACCACAGTCTACGCCCTTTCTAGCAGTTTTCCAGGAGACACACAGCAGCAGGTGAGGTGGAGCCTGATTTTCTTGATTTGGGACTTAGCATCTCTTCAGCATCTCCTTTGGATGTCATAGTTGGAATGGGAGCTAAATTTGAGTGGAATGCTGGGTTAAAAATGCACTTTTCCCAACTTGTTGTCCAGTTGGAGTACAAGTACTTTAGCCAGTTCCAGAGAATTAACTGTATCTCTGGGTTGGCCAGTTTTGTAACACGCAATGGTGATAGTCATAAAATGAGTCAAATATCAAGAATAGCTTGTTTAATGTATAATCATAAACTATGAAACAAACGTGAAAAAAATTATTAATTTTTGAAACTCTTGAATTCTGCTGGTCTTGTGGTGTAATTTAAAACAAAATATTCTTTAAATCTAACCTTTTCTATACTGTACTTTTTTCATTTCTTCACATGCCCATTTTCTTTCCCAACCTGGTTCCGAACCCTATTGTGCAGGTGGGCCAACAGGTACACTTTGGGGACAAAATATGATTTGATTGGCTGTTGACAGTTATAAAGGCCAGTTTACAGCCAATTAAAAGGCAGAAGAGCGATTTTTATTGCTTCTATGGAGATAAAAGGCTCAACAACATTCCTGCTTTTTGAGCAGCCTCCAGTGCTCACTCAAAGCCCAAAATTGCAGTGGTATCACTGCAGTAATACATCATAGGCTCCCGATTTAAATAAATGCAGGAAGCTCTTGTGTGTTTCCACTGGGAATACTTCCCACCTAAATTGAGGAACAAAGAACAAAGAACAGTACAGCACAGGTACAGGCCATTCGGCCCTCCAAGCCTGCGCCAATCTTGACGCCTGCCTAAACTAAAACCTTCTGCACTTCCGGGGTCCGTATCCCTCTATTCCCATCCTATTCATGTATTTGTCAAGATGCCTCTTAAACGTCTCCATGGTACCTGCTTCCACCACCGTCCCCGGTAACAAGTTCCAGGCACTCACCGCCCTCTGTGTAAAGAACTTGTCTCGCACATCCCCTCTAAACTTTGCCCCTCTCACCTTAAACCTATGTCACATGGTAACTGACTCTTCCACCCTGGGAAAAAGCTTCTGACTATCCACTCTGTCCATGCCGCTTATAACTTTGTAAACCTTTATCATGTCGCCCCTCCACCTCCGTCGATCCAGTGAAAACAATCTGAGTCTATCCAACCTCTTCTCATAGCTAATGCCCTCCAGACCAGGCAACATCCTGGTAAACCTCTTCTGTACCCTCTCCAAAGCCTCCACGTCCTTCTGGTAGTGTGGTGACCAGAATTGCACACAATATTCAAAGTGTGGCCTAACTAAAGTTCTGTACAGCTGCAGCATGACTTGCCAATTTTTATACTCTATGCCCCGACCGATGAAGGCAAGCATGCCGTATGCCTTCTTGACTACCTTATCCACCTGCGTTGCCACTTTCAGTGACCTGTGGACCTGTACGCCCAGATCTCTGCCTGTCAATACTCCTAAGGGTTCTGCCATTTACTATATACTTCCCACCTGCATTAGACCTTCCAAAATGCATTACCTCACATTTGTCCGGATTAAACTCCATCTGCTATTTCTCCGCCCAAGTCTCCAACCGATCTATATCCTGCTGTATCCTCTGACAATCCTCATCACTATCCACAACTCCTCCAACCTTTGTGTCGTCCACAAACTTACTAATCAGACCAGCTACATTTTCCTCCAAATCATTTATATATACTACAAACAGCAGAAGTCCCAGCACTGATCCCTGCGGAACACCACTAGTCACATCCCTCCATTCAGAAAAGCACCCTTCCACTGCTACCCTCTGTCTTCTATGACTGAGCCAGTTCTGTATCCATCTTGCCAGCTCCCCTCTGATCCCTTGTGACTTCACCTTTTGCACCAGTCTGCCATGAGGGACCTTGTCAAAGGCTTTACTGAAGTCCATATAGATAACATACACTGCCCTTCCTTCATCAATCATCTTCATCACTTCCTCAAAAAACTCAATCAAATTAGTGAGACACGACCTCCCCTTCACAAAACCATGCTGCCTCTTGCTAATAAGTCCATTTGTTTCCAAATGGGAGTAAGTCCTGTCCCGAAGATTCCTCTCGAATAATTTCCCTACCACTGACGTAAGGCTCACCGGCCTATAATTTCCTGGATTATCCTTGCTACCCTTCTTAAACAAAGGAACAACATTGGCTATTCTCCAGTCCTCTGGGACCTCACCTGTAGCCAATGAGGATGCAAAGATTTCTGTCAAGGCCCCAGCAATTTCTTCCCTTGCCTCCCTCAGTATTCTGGGGTAGATCCCTTCAGGCCCTGGGGACTTATCTACCTTAATGCTTTGCAAGACACCCAACACCTCCTCCTTTTTGATAATGAGATGACTGAGACTATCTACACTCCCTTCCCTAGGCTCATCATCCACCAAGTCCTTCTCCTTGGTGAATACTGATGCAAAGTACTCATTTAGTGTCTCGCCCATTTCCTCTGGCTCCACACAGATTCCCTTCTCTGTCCTTGAGTGGGCCAACCCTTTCCATGGTTACCCTCTTGCTCTTTATATACGTATAAAAAGCCTTGGGATTTTCCTTAATCCTGTTTGCCAACGACTTCTCATAACCCCTTTTAGCCCTCCTGACTCCTTGCTTAAGATCCTTCCTACTGTCTTTATATTCCTCAAGGGATTCGTCTGTTCCCAGCCTTCCAGCCCTTACGAATGCTTCCTTTTTCTTTTTGACGAGGCTCACAATATCCCGCGTTATCCAAGGTTCCCGAAACTTGCCAAACTTATCCTACTTCCTCACAGGAACGCGCAGGTCCTGGATTCTAATCAACTGATATTTGAAAGACTCCCACATGTCAGATGTTGATTTACCCTCAAATAGCCGCCCCCAAACTAAATTCTTCAGTTCCTGCCTAATATTGTTATAATTAGCCTTCCCCCAATTTAGCACCTTCACCCGAGGACTACTCTTATCCTTAAAACTTATGGAATTATGGTCACTGTTCCCGAAATGTTCCCCTACTGAAACTTCGACCACCTGGCCGGGCTCATTCCCCAATACCAGGTCCAGTACGGCCCCATCCCTAGTTGGACTATCTACGTATTGTTTCAAGAAGCCCTCCTGGATGCTCCTTACAAATTCTGCCCCATCGAAGCCCCTAGCACTAAGTGAGTCCCAGTCAATATAGGGGAAGTTAAAATCACCCACCACTACAACCCTGTTATCTTTACATCTTTCCAAAATCTGTCTACATATCTGCTCCTCTCCCTCCCGCTGGCTATTGGGAGGCCTGTAATAGACCCCCAACATCGTGACTGCACCTTTCCTATTCTTGAGCTCCACCCATATTGCCTCGCTGCATGATCCCTCTGAGGTGTCCTCCCGCAGTACAGCTGTGATATTCTCCTTAACCAGTAATGCAACTCCCCCACCCCTTTTACATCCCCCTCTATCCCGCCTGAAGCTTCTAAATCCTGGAACATTTAGCTGCCAATCCTGTCCTTCCCTCAACCAAGTCTCTGCAATAGCAACAACATCATAGTTCCAAGTACTAATCCAAGCTCTAAGTTCATCTGCCTTACCTGTTATACTTCTCGCATTGAAACAAATGCACTTCAGACCACCAGTCCCGCTGTGCTCCGCAACATCTCCCTGTCTGCTCTTCCTCTTAGTCTTACTGGCCTTATTTACTAGTTCCCCCTCATTTATTTCACTTGCTGTCCTACTGCTCTGGTTCCCACCCCCTGCCACACTAGTTTAAACCTTCCCGAGTGACGCTAGCAAACCTCGCAGCCTGGATATTTGTGCCCCTCCAGTTTAGATGCAACCCGTCCTTCTTGTACAGGTCCCATCTGTCCCTGAAGTGATCCCAATGGTGCAGATATCTGAAACCCTCCCTTATACACTAGCTGTTCAGCCACGTGTTTAGCTGCACTATCTTCCTATTTCTAGCCTCACTGGCACGTGGCACAGGGAGTAATCCCGAGATTACAACCCTAGAGGTCCTGTCCTTTAATTTTTTACCTAACTCCCTAAATTTCCCCTGCAGGACCTCGTCACTCTTCCTGCCTATGTCGTTGGTACCGATGTGTACCACAACCTCTGGCTGTTCACCCTCCCCCTTCAGAATGCCCCCTGTCCGTTCAGAGACATCCTTGATCCTGGAGTCTCTTTCACGTCCACAGAAGCACCTATCTGTGCTCCTGACTATAGAGTCCCCTATAACTATTGCTCTTCTGCGCTTTGTCCTTCCCTGCTGAACAACAGTGCCAGCCGTGGTGCCACTGGAGTACTCAAGAATCACAATGAGTGGAAACTCAATTGGAAGTATCCAATTTTCATCTTGCTATTGCCCCATTTATGCTAAGAAACACAGCGGCAGTGAGATGAAAATCAGCTCCTCAATCGTCAGTAAAGTTGGGCAGTCTAAATCTAGTTCTGAGTGAATCCAGGATTGCTCCACGTATTATTCACCACGAACATGTATGATAGTTTTTATGCTACATATTTTCCATTTCAATAGTGCTGTAGGATAATATTAGCAGGTATATCCATGAAGAGACTTCGAGACTCCTCTGATCCAGAATGCACCTTTTTTCTGTCCAATATCTAGATAGGTTATAGCATAAACTATGGTTCATAAAAGAGTGCACACCAGCCACTGGAATGTAACGTGCCGCCATGTGTATACTCTTTTCCTCGCAGACAGTGGACTGAATAGGCAATCCTACTGAATTGAGACACAGGCTTTATTTATATGAGACATACAGCTGAACAGTACACAATTTCACATAATGAGATATATTTTCATTTACTCTTCAATATGTAAAACAATAAAGGCATAACTCCCCCTCTCTCTAAACATAAAACTTTAACTATATGTTTACTTTTACTATAATCCTCAAACTGTTCTCCTTTGTCAGGCTAGCCTGAAATGTTAAAAGCTTTGCAGGTCCTGAGTGTGACCTGCCTACACACTGACTACCCTGCCTTTTCCAGAGCAATATCAATATGAGTTGTATGATGAAATCTCTGCCTATTACATTCCCAATTACAGTGGACTCCTGCTAAGGAATCAGACAATAAAATTCATGAATTCCAAGTTGAGGGACCATCCACTGCTGCAAGACCAGGGTGTCTCCAGGAGTTTCCCTGTTGCACACCCCACCCATATGGCATTTTATCTACTGAGGCATCACAAAAATACCTCTGCGATAAAATGCGGGCATCTCTAGCATTGCTACAAGGTGTTTAGACCTGAAAATAATGCCACTCTTGCAGGATGATGAATTAACAATTTAAAGTACTATTGGGAGGCGAAATGAATTTGCACATCAAAAAAACTCTAGCAGATAGACTAGTTCAAGCTTATGGCTTTATGTTAAATAGATACTATACATAAACTTAGTGGTTAACTCTTCACATGCTGATTCTCATACTACAAGTATATAAGTTAAAAAATTCAACATAGACAAAATCCATACTGCTACAATTGGAAATCTCAAGCGAACTGACCATAAGGATGCCTGGTGTTAGAAATGGAGGAAAGAAAAGGGTGCAATATGGAGTCCTATTCTAAAGTTGAGGGTAAGGGATATTGCTGGAGCAAAGTAAAGTTTAATTTTAAGTTAACCCTTGCTGTTATGCCAATGTGCTTTGTTGAATGATAATCTTCTTTAATCCATTGAGTGGAGATCAGAATTTATTTTTTAAAAGACATTTTTAAAAAGACCAGCAAAAAGGATGACTTTTCTGGCAGCTTAAGATGGCTACCCAATTTGCAACACTGTATCCTACACTGTAATGCTTGTGAGGAGACAAAATGTCTGCTCATGCCCCAGAAAGAACCAAGACCCAGGAAGTTTAAAGGAACTACCTGTTCTTTTCTGCAAGAGAGAAATACTGCTAGCTGCTATATTTGAATAAGCCACTTCCCTTCTGTGGTTTTAAGTTTGTGTCTTTCTGCAGCAGAGAGAGGAGAAGCAACTGGACTCTGTCATGTGAGGACCCGAGTGGGGGTCTCTCTCTCTCCATTCCAGCTTGAAAGGTTTCAAATCCTGCCTGTTGACAGACCACCTTTGCATACTCCGGCTTCAATCAGAATTTCCTCTGTTGGAGCAAATCATCTGCATCACTGTCTCCAAGAGACCCACCAAACCAGTCATCTACCTCTTCAAGCTAAGAGCCTTAGGACCACCGAATTCAGTTAGAAGCCAGCCGAATCACCAAACGTCACAGACTGTATACCCCATTTCTCTATGGACTCTAACACAACCAATCTACCTTTCCCCACTCTGTAACCAATTTGTGTGTGTGTAAACTTCTAGTGTGTGTGTGTGTGTGTGAGTGAAAGTTGGCACGTTGTTCATTTTTTTTAGTTCAGTTTAGGTACAGTAAAGTTAACCTCTTTCTTTGTTAGCTCGAGAAAACCTGTCCATTTGGTTCTTATGATGATCAAAGCAAGTAAGTAATCAAACACCGCTGAATTGGCCAGTACATTCACTTTAAAGAAATAATTAAATCTGTTGTGGTCAAACAAGGAGAGGGAAAAGAGGGAATCCCTTCGACTCCTCCTTACTTGATCGTAACACTTGCTGTATCTAAATTGTCAGAGTTTGGTGCTGACGATTGATGGCTACAGTAGAAAAGTAGATTATTTCCTAGCATTAATATTCCTGCCCTTAATGAGTGCAGGAATGTAGAAATGTTTTAAGACAGGCCTTCAACAATCAAAAAAGGGTACAGATGCTGAAATTCCGTGGGTCTGGTGGACAGGGGGATGGCGAGGGAATACTCTGTTTCCCATTGTAATTCCAGCAGGAGACTGGCGGAATGCCAGAAAATGGCTGTTTCCAACCATTTATGCAATTTCTTTGGGGTTTCCCTTGATCTCCCGCCGGAGTCAAGAGACTGAATTTGTTCAGCTCCTGAAGTCGGGCTCCGTGGTGAGAGGGGGGCCGGAAGATTGCACAGGCAGTGGCCCACCACAGAGCCCAATGCAGGGATTGCCAGGCCCGGCCTCTGTGCTGCCCCCTACCCCCCGCCATTCGGTGACAGGACCTGGGTTTTAATATTTAAATAAACTCTATGCATACATTTCAATCCAATTCCCCGCAGTCTTACCTTTGGTTCCAGATCTTCAGTGCGGCAGGTGGCACACACGTGCCTTCACTTTCCCGTCCAGGGAACGCTGGTGCCACCGAAGTGGGGAAGGGGGGGATCAGAGCATCAGTGCAGTGGGTGGGTTGGGGGACCGGGTCAACGCCGCAGTTTTAGTGTGGGGGAAGGGGGAAGTGATGACCTCTGCACTTTGTGCAGTTGGGGGGAGGTGCCAACTCTGCAATTTCAGTGTTTTGCAAAGGTGGGGGGGGGGGGGGGGGGAAATGGGCCAACCATTTATTTTTAGTTTAGTTGGGGGTGGGGGGAGATAGGATCAACTGTCATTTGTCTGGCAGCCCCTTGAAAATGGCACCAATGCCTGCGCAGAAACAGGCATTGCCGTTCACGGCATCACCGATGCTGTCACCACCACATGATTGGGGCCGCCCTGCATACTATAATGAACCACTGCATGCTAGATTGCGGCAGCATGGCGGCGTGTGGCCTGCACATGCGGGCTGCCATTTTTTTTGCCCGCCGCTGCTCCTGGCGATGGGAAAATAAAATTCAGCCCAAGATGGGAGATAGAGACAACCCCTGTGAAATATCATAGCATTCTGTTCATGAACTGCGGCCTGAAACATGTGCAGGGATTTTGGTGCTGCTCACAGCTTTTCATGAATGATGCAGGTGGACAACTTGTAGCTTTTTAAACCAAAAGGGAACCAATAACCAATCAATTGGCCTGTCACACTGGATTTATCACACTTTATTTTCAATTTTCAATAACATTCTGCTGCTGCATGACTTCCTGTTGTCAAAAGTTGCAAATTCAGAAACTGTAAATGCTTCAGTAGTTTTAGGGCCTTTTAACCCAAACTCTGTAGCTTCAATCATATTTTTAGAATCTGGAGACGGTACCTTCTGACAGTCGGTACTGGCAGAGGTGTGTGGGCAGCTTTTAAGCACCTTTGCCTCAACTGAACCAGTTTCAGAATGCAGCAACCCTGGTGCCTGATATGAGAAAAAGAACCTGACCACACTTTGTTATTGTAATGGAAACGTTATATGCATGGATCAAGAGGCAAACAAATAGAAAGGAAGAGAGACAGAAGCAGAATTTAAATGATTCTTCCAGTGGCTCCAGCACAAAATAGTGATTTTACACTTCCATTTCAATAGTGAGTTTTTCTAAGAGAGGAAGAAAAGGACTTTAATGTACAGTATTAATACTCAACAAGGAGACCTAAATTACACATAAAATCTCCAAATGCCCTTATCAAGAGATAGTCATCCTGGTGTTTTGACAATATAGCCAGAAATCAACATTTGTCACCTCAGTTCCAGGGCATCGCTCTCGGGGGTCCTCAGCATAGTGTTTAAGGCCCAACAATCTTCAGCTGCGTCATCAATGACCTTCCCTTCAACATAAAGGTCAGAAGTGGGATGTTTGCTGATGATCGCACAGTGTTTAGTACCATTCACAGCTCCTCAGATACTGTGCCTGCATACAGCAAGACCTGGACAATATTCAGGCTTGAGCTGATAAGTGACAAGTAACACTTATGCCACACAGGTGCCAGGCAATGACCATCTCCAACAAGAGAAAATCTAACCATCTCCCCTTGACATTCAACTGCATTACCATCGCTGAATCCCCTACCATCAACATTCTGGGGATTACTATTGACCAGAAACTTAATCATATAAATACTTTGGCTACAAGAGCATTCAGAGGCTGGGAATTCTGCCCCAAGTAACAATCCTCCTGTCTCCCAAAGCCTGTTCACCATTTACAAGGCACAGGTCAGGACAGTGATGGAATAGTCCCCACTTGCCTGGATGATTGCAGCTCCAAAAACACTCAAGAAGCTCGACATCATCCAAGACAAAGTAGCCAGCTTGATTGGCACTCCATCAACTGTTGTGTGATTGCCTTTAAGAGTGATGTCCCTTTAAGATCTTAGTATGCTAATGAGGCAAGTACCAGGATGCAATCATGTGACTACAAGCATGAGTCACTCTGCAACTGTACACCCAGAGTAAGGTTCTGTAAATAGTTAGCTCTGTACTGTATATAATAATTAGTTATTTAATAAACCTGTTTGCGATCTTCAACCAACTGGACTTCATGCATCTCATTTATGTTGCATCAGACAACATAAAAAGAACTCATTACATCTACGACCTTGAACATTTACTTCCTCCGCCACCAGTGCACAGTGACAGCAGTGTGTACCATATACAAAAAGCACTGCAGAAATTCGCCAAGGCTCCTTTGACAACACCTTTCAAACCTGGGACTCTACCACCGAGAAGGACAAGGGCAGCAGACACATGAGTACACCACCACCTACAAGTTTCCCTGCAAGTCAAACACCATCCTGACTTGGAACTATATCGTCGTTCCTTCACTGTCACTGGGTCAAAATCCTGGAACTCGCTCCCTAACAGCACGGTGAGTGTACCTACACCGGATGGACTGCAGCGGCTCAAGAAGGTGGCTCACTACCACCTGCTCAAGGGCAACTAGCGATGGCAATAAATGCTAGCTTTGCCTGCGATACTCACATCCCAAGATCGATAAGAAAAACTTGTTTTAAAATTCTAAACAATACTACTAGAATTTACACTGTTGAGGAATATATTACAACAGTCTGCCTTCAGGTGTGAAGTATTGCAATTGGCCAAGAATCTGCTAATCTCTCTCTAGCATGAGCTATAGATGCAGGACAATGCTACCACATTAGGACAAGAATGTAAGGAAGAAAAACAAGGCCGGATAAAGGTTTCTCGGAATACTACATTATTTTACAATTATGATTCAAGTATATTTTTAAAACTTAAAACATTAGTCTCACACTGTAAAATGCCACTTACTCATATAGCATATCAGGGTTATATTGACCAATCCTTGCATTCCCTGTGGATGGCTACACGTAAAGGGAGCACAGGTTGGAGAGAGGGTCAAATATTAGTCATGATTTTCGATTTGCGCCCTCTGTATGTGCAGTTCCCTGTTGGGGAAGCAGACAGTGAATTTTTCCTGTATGGTTTGTGACTCCCTCTGTAATACAGAAGCCACATCAGCAGCATTTCTATAATTCTGAAAAGCTTTCCGACAAGTGTGATCATAGTAAATTGATTAAAGCATTCAAAAAGGCAGTAATTACTTAAAGAAACAGATAGAGGAGAAAGTATGCAAATGGAGTTACTTAAGGGAGGAAGCAGGAAAATGAGACTCACAGCTTCTGAGAAGTGCCTAAATTAAGCATAGCTGAGAATGGACAACTGGTCTCATAGTTCTAAAATTTCTGTTTCTATGTAACCTTCCCTCACTGAAAGAGTTATGGAGAATGGCGAGAAAGGAATACACAGTAACAGTTCCAATAAACGAATTACAAAAGAAAAAAGTGTTTGTCATGTTTGGTATTTTTGACCAGTTTTCCACAGGAAAGGATTTGGGAAAAAGAGTGTGTTAAGTTTCTTTTTATATAGCATAGTGTATGCATACAAATTAAAAGAAGGTTCTAAGATGTGTTTAAGATACTAATGCGCTAGATTTAATTGTTGTTCCCCCATAGACTGGAAATAATAAGCCATTCATAATTTCCATTTAGCATATTGAAAAAGTGCAAACAATTTTGCAACAAAATATGTTGAACATTATATTACAAGTAGATGACAATACAAATTCCATGAGGGTGGCCAATCTGGCCGCTTGAGCATCCCCAATTTTAATCGTTCCACCATTGGCGGCTATGTCTTCAGCCCCCCCAGGCATTAAGGTTTGGAATTCCCTCCCTAATCCTCTCTGCCTCTCTTTCTATCCTCTTTAAGATACTCCTTAAAGCCTACCTCTTTGACCAAACTTTTGGACATCTGTCCTAATAGCTCCTTATGTGGTTTAGTGTCAAATTTTGTTTTAAATGTTCCTGTTAAGCACCATGGGATGCATCTTGGGTTTTACTATGTTAAAAGTGCTATATAAAGGTAGCCAGATGTCTGAGAGTTAGAGTCACAGGTCTGCTGTCACTCCAACCCATCTGTATTGATTGGATAAATTTCCTCAGTTCATCCACATATCTAATGGGAGCGTTACAAGCAAAATCTTGGCAGTTCACTGTATGTGTCCACATGTTGCTTTGGGGGGGGTGAGGGGGATAAGTGGGAGACATTAAAGAAAATATGAAAGAACTATTTCACCTCTTTTCTTCCCTCCTCTCTGAAAAGCACCAAATTTTTGAGGGGCATAAGTCCATAGCCACCACCAGGTCTCACCCAAGGGAATACTGTACTCTAATAAACCTAGATATTGAATGCCTACACCTGTTAGAATATTGGGAGATTACACTGCATCTACAATAGCCTCCTTGCAAGAAAGAATGCAAGCCCTTTGGGATTGAAATGGCTCCAAGATGACAGGCCTGGTGATGGAAGATCAGAACTAACTCAATGCTCTGTGGCAGATCATGTAATCTGATACCTGAACCAAACTATACCCCAGGGCATGCTTGATGATTGGCCAGTCACTGGGGGTTTGGGTTCTTCCCAATTTGCTCCAGATATTCCTGTAAACCAATGCCCCAGTGGGTAAGGCATTCAAAGCTGGTCAAGCAGCATGAAGCTTACTCTACTGTTGTACTGTTTAAATTGGTTAAACTTCAGCACTACCCATTTAGCATCCCTAAGAATTGGCATTGCTAATCTGTGCTTGAGCTCTCTGGATATAGGTTTAAGTGGCTGTGTCCCGATGGAAAACAAGGGCACTTCATAGCGGACAAACAGCAATACTATGTATGCATTACCCAGTAATTTGGTTTGGTCTTAAAAATAAAAATTGATTTTAGCAACAACAATAACTTGTGTGTATCTATATAAAGAGCATCTTTAACATAGTAAAATATCCTAAGTTGCTTCACAGGAAAATTACCAAACTAAATTTGACACCAAGCCACATAAAGAAGGAAAAAAATGTAGAGCGGTGTAGGTAGGGAATTCCAGGGCTTAGGTCCTTGTCAGCTGAAGGCATAGCCACCAATGGTGGAGTCATTAAAATCGGGATGCTCAAGAGGCCAGAATTGGAGGATTGCAGACATCTCAGAGGGTTGTAGGTTTGGAGAAACTTAGAAATAGGGAGAGGCAAGGCCATGGAGGGATTTGAAAATAAAGAGGAAATTTTAAAATTGAGGCATTGCTTAATCGGGAATCTATGTAGGTCAGCGAGCACGGGGTAATGGAGGAATAGGACTTGGTGAAAGTTAGGACACAGACAGCAGAGTTTTTGCTAAGTGAATCATACTTCTGATAATTAAAGAAAGACTTGCATTTATATAGAATCTTTCATGGCTTCATGACGTCTCTAAGTGTTTTACAGCCAATGAAGTACTTTTCAAGTATCGTCACTGTTGCAACGTAGGAAAGGCAGCACCCAATTTCCGTATAGCAAGCTCCCACAAATAGCAATGTGAGAATGACCAGATAACCGATTTTTGTAATGCTGACTGAAGGCTAAATATTGCTAAGGACACTGGGGATAGATCCCCTGTTCTTCGAAATAATGCCACAGGATCTTTAACACCCACTTGAGAGGGCAGGCAGGGCCTCAGTTTAACATCTCATCCAAAAGACAGCACCTTCAACAGTACAGCACTCTTTCAGTGCTGCACTGGAGTATCAACCTTGTATTTTTGTGTTTGAGTCCTGGAGTGGGACTTGAACACATATCCTTATAACTCAGGGGCAAGAGTGCTACCCACTGAGCCATGGCTGACTATGCTACAATTAAGCAGTGACTCTAACTGAGAATTCATGCGTGGATATTGGGTGCACAGGTAGGTACCAGGCTGACCAAGAAAAATCAGTCTGACCCTGTCCACAACATGTACTCTCCAGTTAGCCACTGCATAATTATGAGAAATGAGATTAGCTAATTCAGTACATTTCTGAATTGTTCTTGATATACCTCGGTTTCACACTGAGCAGTTAACTTACTAACTGAATTTTAGGGCACTGTATAGATCTTTAATTATTTTGCATGCTTTGGTGGCAAATGACAGTGGGGCAGTGAAACAGGCTGTGAAGCACACTCGGACATTACATTTCTCTGATTGGTAGCAAGCTGCACCAATTGAGGAGAAGCAAAAAGGTATAATAAAACAAGTGACTGCAGATAACTACCAAACTGAATGAAAATTTGGCCATGATTTAGGAATGATTCTGCAAACATAATCTTACAAAACAAACCAAAACAAAATAGAATAAAGTGAAATAGGTTTCATGGAGGGGCAGTAAAAAGAAAAGGATTTAGTTAACTAGATGCAGAGGAGCCATATCTCAATTTGTTTCTGGCTTGTTCTGTTAAGAAGCATCCCAAGGAGATGTGATCCATCATGACATCAAATTCTTGCCACAGGGTAAAGAGTTTGACTAAGTGTTGGAGGGAACACTGAATCCCTTGGGTACCAATGACCTTCCTGAGGCAAAAATAACACAAACTGTGTTATTAGCAAAGAAGAACACAATTCAGAACCTGGGATTGTCTGAGCACTCTTGTCTTTAAATGGCAGTTCATTGAGTGCGACTCTTAAGCTTATAAAGAATGACAAAAGAAGTCTGATGTCCTAATTGCAGGATTAGATGATGACGGGCTATAACAGAACAAAACATCAAAATGTGCACAAAACACACAAAGGAGAACAGCTTTGCAGTGAAAATAAATCATCTGTACTTATTCTAAAATGGACACGAAACTCTTGGATGCTCATTCCCTGATTCAATTTGGTGTGAACTGAATGCAGTACAACATTTATGGTTGATTATAATTCATTTATTACAAATGTTTTAAAGGGCACACATCATTAATAAAAATGTTTGGGAAGGGAGAAAGTCAAATGACTGGTGTTATTTTCACCCCAATATGATAAGCAGGTGATCCAAACAAAACAGTGCAATACTATTTACCTCATTATGTTTGTATTTGTAAACAAAGAAGTTTTGCCATAAACTTAAAATTGTAACTTACATAATTTCAGAAACAGGCATAAAATTCTCAACAAGCGACAGCAGAGAAGGACAAACATGGCATGATTTAGTTTTAGATCAGAAACAAAATGCAGATTTTCAACTTACCACCCAGGTGTAAAACCAGTGTTGCAGATCAGGCACCTGTTATGGAAACTACCTGATCTTCACTTCCATAGATTTCAGATAGTTTCTATAACGGATGTCTGATCTTCAGTACTGGTTTTATGCTCAGGCAGTAAGCTGAAAATTATTCTATTTCTGATGGTTGTAAGTGAACAATCATTTGGACAGACAAGAAAGAAAAATGTGCAAAAACTTTCTGATGTAACATCCTCCTCTGTTACGATCAGGCGAGGACGGGGTCGGGGGTGGGGGGGGGGGTCACATGCTCCGCTCTTGTCCTTCCTCTTATTTGACCACAACAGGATTTATTCCTTTTTTTAAACAGTGGATGTGCTTACCACTTCTGTGAGTGTTTTACCTTTCACCTTTGTTGTGATCATAAAAGAAAAAATTGGACAGGTTTTCTTGAGTTTAAACAAAAAAGGGGTGAGTTTATTATACTTAACAATCTAAACCCAATCTAAAAAAAATTTGCGCTACACATTCACGCACACACACGAGAATCGTACACACACAGATTACAATGTTTTTGAGTAGATTTGTGGTTGGATTAGAATCCAGAACTAATAAAATTAGTACATGGTCTGTGGGGTTGGATGATTCCAATGTCTTTTGGCTGAAGTTGTATTCTTGAAGTCCTTGGCTGGTGAATGTGCAGTTTGCGGCTGGCCCACCTGGATCAGGGTTTTCTTGTAGGCAGAATTGTAGGTGGCTTTCTTCTTCTGGTTGTCTTTGTCTTGTATCCAGCAACCGGCAGCTAGGCTTTGCATACCCCACTAGGCCTTCCGGAGAGAGAGAGAGAGGGAGAGATTCACACACATCCCTTCTTGCTTCTGTACAGAATGAGTCACTGGCTTGTTTGCTCCGTCTAAGGGAAAATTCCCAGCTTTCACACAGGTGGACAGGTGGTCACATGACTGCCTCAGTGTATTATCTGAAATCTTCTAATGAGATTCAAGTTTAGGAATTTCAGTCCCTCAGGCCTCAGGATGTAACATTTACACCTGGAAGGGTTGGCCTTTCAATGTTAATCTGCCAGGATGGCTTTGAATGTCCTGCTAATTAAGGCAATCTCCTGTGGTTCACTTAATAGAGAAAGCCATTGTTTTGGGTACAGGCTCATCAGACATTTATTTCCTCTTGAATGTGCAAGGTGTTCAAATGTAAATTGCAGTGGCCATCTTGGCGACCAGCTTTTAAAAAAAATTAAATGTAGAATTCCAGCTCTTGCTGTTTCATTAAACATTTAATGTAGGTTTCCAATCGATGAATTAAAAAATCCTCCTTTGGCATCACAGGTTTTCTTGACATCCTCTCATTAGAATATTTTTTGTATACCACAACTTCACATACAATGCAATATTATTTACCTCCCAAAATGCAGGCACAGACTAAGTTCCATCAATTAAAAATTGGTCAAGTGCCAATTTACAGGTTCTATCTTTCATTACCTTGGTTGCATTAGGGAAGGTTTTTTTTGTCTTCATGGGCTGAGTAGATTCAGACCTTGGAGCAACACAAAGTTGAAATCCATATTTCCATTAATTTGCACATACCTCAGTTTGCTGATAAGAACAGATCTTGGCACTTTGCCTTAGGATTTATTTACCAATGGGGTAACAGGGATAAAACCAGCCTTTGCAAAACCTTCAGCAACAAAAATTCAAACAGAACATATCAACAAATAAATGTATGTTCAGTAAGGACTGAGCTGCCTGCGTTGGATTCCTGGTATTCGAGGATTAATTTCTCACATA
Organism: Heterodontus francisci; assembly: GCF_036365525.1. NCBI lineage: Eukaryota > Metazoa > Chordata > Chondrichthyes > Heterodontiformes > Heterodontidae > Heterodontus > Heterodontus francisci. Next base: position 48,581,341 of record NC_090386.1, on the reverse strand, counting down.
TTTGTATCAATGTATTGAGTAATTATTAACAAATTGGATTAGTGCAACTATTTGTAGCATATAAGTATGTGTGTAATGCAATATAATAATTAATTAAATGCGGTAACAGCGTGACTTTAAGTACGATGAGGGAGAAATCTGCCTGAGCCCATTTTCGGACCCAGGCTTGGTGCTGCACAGTTACAGCATGCCCCAACTGAGGGGCCCGAGGCCAATCTGAAGCTGTCCCTTGGGCCTCATTAGCATTTTATGCGTGATTTGCTGATGCAGGCTGCTTGTCTTGCTGACAATGCCACAATATTAAGTCCCGATAGGGTGTGCTGAAAGGGGCAACAGGAAGGGATTATCAAGTTGACTGTGGAGTCGTGGGAGCACTCCCGCTCTTTCTGTTTCCACAGAAAGGTTGATTTTAAACCAAATCTTCAGTCGGCAGCTGCTGCTAAGGCACAATTGAATTTCAGTGAGACGACCTAAGATAGATAATATGTCCCTCATTTACATATTTTAGGGACCTAACACCTATTTTAAGTGGCTGCCAGGGATACCTGAAAAATGGTCTGATCCAGTTTTGGGTTGGTCATTTTCATGCACCTTTGAGGCATAAGACATTGATCTCTAAAATTCAGCCTCATTGTGCCCATTTTATGCCTGAAAAATGGGTGCAATTAAGTCCAATTCCTATCCTGATGTTTGCATTTAGAGTCATAGAGTCATTACTCATTCCAATGACAGGGGTTCGAAAGAGTCATGTAAAAATTTTTCGTCACCACCTTCCCCGAGTTGGCAATGGGTAATTTGCACACCTGCTGCCTTCCTCGGATGTGGTAACCATTTCTCAGGCTCCCTCTCAAGAATCAAACCCTGATTCCCCATTATCCATGGTCACCACTTGTTCATGGGAAATAACTGCAATTCTCAATCCTGATCATGAATGGGGTTCAAGGGTTTCCCACGCCTGACATTGTAGGGTAGACACATGCTGATCCATTCAGTGTAGCGTGCATGCAGTCCTGGACATCGAACAGCATCTTAATGCTCAATCTCTTGTGGCTATATGCCACTTGTCAGACACGGACCGCTCGGAGGTCACATAATTATTTGGCATTGAGGAGTCTCATTTGTTATCGGAATTAACCAGACAAATTGCTCCACCAACTAAGAACAGCCACGCATCACCACCCACAGAATCAAGAATGAGCTATTAATGTGCCAATCCTTTCCATGGCCGGGCCAGGCAAGGTTTCCCGTGTTGGGTCAGATTAAGCCGCAGACTCCACTTTACTACAAAAAGACATCAGAGTCAGTAACCAATGTGATTTTTGTCTTATTCTCAAACACAGGGCCATAACAGGGGTAATCCTGAGTGTTGGATTATTAACATGAGTCACCTGTCAACTTTGTCATTGCACTGTTAGGCTCACTGCAGTGTTCCCTGACGTGAAGCTTTCCCCCAAATCTCATGGGACACCATACACACCCTGCAGAACAAGGGATTTTCATTTCTTTGAATTGTCATTTGTCTCAAGTATTGGCACTTCATTTTAATGGAATTGCAAAAAACCCATTCACAGTTTTTGTTCTTTACAGCACTCTTCCTTACGTGAACAAGTTTTTTTTCCAGAACTTCTACACATCCTCTGAATCACTGATATCCCATTTATTGTGCCAAATTTTCAATCAAGGTCTGGATCAGAGGCAGGCGGGCCCGCAATTTGGCATCACTGGCCATTGTGTTGCTTCCCCACCACAATCCTGACCCCGAGACATTTTCAAAGAGGCAGGGTCGGGCTTAGAATGGCTGCCCACCGGTAAACGGCGGGTAGCCAATGATCTGCAAATTATTTTAATTAAGGGGCCTATTAAGGCCCTGTTCCTGTGCTGACTGGGAATTACAGTTGGCAATGCGGGCAGCCCACATTGGTCTGGACCATGTCCAGGCCAACGTGGTGGGCTCAGGGTGGGAAGTGGGGGGTGAGGAGGATGTGGCCGCGATTGTTCACATGTATTGCCCATCCAGGATCATGCCCAGGCAGCTGTGACCATAACAAAAGTCAAAAAAACTTACCTGGCCTTCTCCTTCTCTCTCTCGCCATCTTCAGACAGCTCCCATCTCAGCAGGTGGGACTGCCGATCCGAGTGCTGGATGGCCTTCCATTGGCTCTCCAGTGTCAGAAGCCTACCTGCTGTCCCTGATTGGATGGCGAGTCTGCTCACTGGCCTCTAATTGGCTCCCCACTTCAAAGTAGCATTGGGCGTGTTTACAACACAGCGTGCAGGGTCGGGACCTGGAACTAGCCCCCATGTCAGGTTCCTGACCCCTGAATGAAAATTCAGGCCACTGTTTCAGTGACAATTACCACTCTTGGTGCCTCCCTAGCATATTTGATGCCTGCACCTCATCACAAAAAATTCTGCGAGTGAGACTTCATTACAGTGAGTCCTGGAGCATCCAGGGCCTGGTTGCTTAATCATACTTTTATCAGTTGTTGTTGAGATTTTTTCCACATATCCTGCAAACTGCATTAATGATATTTTCAAGAGTTATACCAGATATAATTACGCTTAAGTATTTAAGAATTAATAGAACCATTACTACAGCAGTGTCAAGCTTACAAGTTAATTTTTTTGTTACAAATTACATTCATAGGAATCTCTCACTTCAAAAATTGTGTACTCCTGCAATTTTATCAGCAAGGAATAAATTATCATGAAAAACAGATACTTTAAACCCCATTTTTTGGGGAAAAAGTGAAGATATGTCTCTAAAATGTGGAAATTGGAAAATCTGCATTGGTGCCACTGTGGTGCTCCTCTAAGTCTTGGTTTAAGCCATATTGTGGCAAGAGCTTGGAGGGCGTCTTATTGTACAGCTGCCTGAGCTAGACTAGACTTGGCAGTCCTTGGTGCTGACAGTGAATGCCAAAATCAGAAACGCTTTCCATTTCACTGACATCCCCCAGCTTGAAAAGTGCAAATATGCAATAAAATAAATCACTAACAAATAAATAAAAACTAAATTATACTTACTAATTTGGCAAAAATACACAAGTTGAGAGTCACAGACCTGTACACCATTTTAAAAATGGATTTAACCCTCTCCTGAAGTGGCAGTAAACTTAATAATTTAAATTGTGACATTGCAGGATATACAGTTAGACGGTATATACGAAGTGAAACAGTCTAACTGAAATACTAATTATGCATTCTGTATATATAAAAGATCCCTAACTGTAGCTCTCATTTTATTGCATCTCTTACATTTCAAATTAACACAGTAGAAAGGAAAAAAAATAATTGAATTCATGCTGTTCGGTGTGAGTAAAAGTTGACACTAGCTAATGTGATAAATAAACTAAACTGTAAATTATTTTTCACTTACTGTTCCTTAATTACAGCTAATTACGTGATTGTGAACCTTGTAAGTTTGGCAGTATTATGTATTTAAGTAGCGTGTCTTAGCTCCATCTGTTGAGAAATGTTACTTCAGAGAACAGCACGGTTTCACAGTCAGATTCAGTGAAAGTGAAATTCTAACAACGTATTATGGGGAAAATGAGTAAATAACCTGTCGACAACCTGTCATTATGGGAAAGCCTGGAGACTGTCATTAACCCTGCAGTATATTATGAGTCTTTCTCTCTCTCTTATTGTTTCATATGCGCCTGGAAAGGCAATGTAAGCTAATGTATGTGTGTTTGTATGTCTTTGCTGCATTAGTGAGAGGATGAAATGCCTTCACTTTGACAGGATAGCTCAGCTTCACCTATTCTGGGAGCACAATTTCTTGCTGACTCTACATTTAATTGTAAAGGGTTTCTGTTTGGTTTACAGTAGGGATGGGGTTTCTATACAATTAACTCTATCTCACACACACACATACACACACACATATACACAGCCCCCTGCTGGATAATGTAAGGTAACCTTCTGTGAACAAAATATTCCATGGCTCCACTAACTTCTGTATCAAATTTGATTATTTAATCTGTCCCTAACACATGGGTAGAAACACAGATTTTTGAATCATGTTTTCTTCTTATTTAATGGTCTCACTGGGATAATTTATTCTGCTATAGGAACTGGGACTACTTTCTTATACTTCACCGAATTCTCATGTTACCTCAGGCAAAACTGTAAAATAATTAAATAATTTGCCAAAACCCTTGATTAAATTTCACTGCAAGTATTAGGTTAATATAAATATGAATTAAAATATTTAGGTCAGGGAGGAACTAAACTACAGAACACATTTCTGTCAATGACATTTAACACTAAGGCCATATTCCAACATTCAAAATTGACTTATCATCTTGTAATGTTTAAGCTACCAGTGAGCCATGGACCACAGCACCAGTACAACAGCCCATTTTTAGTAGATGTTTAATCATGCTATATCTGCCCATAACATTCTGAATCTTCTTTAACTTAGTTTTCTAGATGGACAATAAGGGATGGAAATTTTGGCTTTGCATAACATTATATTGGAAGGTATTAAAATGGCCTCATTAAAATCGTCCATATTAAAATAGAGTTGAAGTAATGAAATCAAATGGGCTTTTAGTTAAATATATATATAAGCAATATACTTGATGGTAAATTAGTATGTATGGAATTTACCCCACTTCTGGATGTTAATAACCTATCTCAGTCACATCTTTTCCCAACTCATGCAACAGCTTACTATCGAGCATTCTCCAGGTAATTATAGGCATCTGGAAAGTGAGCAATTTCAGCTTAGTCTCAAGAGGTAATGTAGAAACTGCATTTGAACAGTGTTTTTTAATCAACTTAACAGCACACAATGGTGGCATCATTTGGTTTTATCATAGAAAATGACACTATAACACATGATCTGTCCAAGCAACGGAGATATTGGAGCCTATTTTACTGTTTTTGCTCCTCACTTTTAACCCTCCCTGCCTGAAGATATTGACTCGTGCTGAGATACCATTCCATGGGCTCTGGTAGCCCTCTGGTACCCAGCTCAGGTATCCATTCTTTACATGTAAGCCCAGACAATAAGAGTTGGCATGATATTTAACACTAAAGAACATCACATCCATGCCTAATCCTGTTCCGATTCACAAAGCAGTTTAGCATAAGCCACTGCCTAGTTATCAGGAGTCATGGCTGATTTATTGCCCTCTCTAGCTGAGGCCAGTTGTTGGCATAACTACTTGTGCCCCTGCTGAGATTAGCTAACTCAGCCAAGTCTAGGAATTAAAACTTGGATCTCTTTCTGGTCTGTATGGCTTAGTGAAAATGATGCCTTTACCTGATAGGGAAGCTGGGGACTATTTTCTGATTGAAAATCAGTGGTAAACCAACAAACAGTTATATCAGACTTCAATCCAGTAGACCAATACCTGCTGTCTGCTAGTAGGAGTAGTAATAAGTTATTGTTCCTGTTATGCTTTATGGTCCTAATTTTATCTTTTGTTAAATCCAACTTAAATTTGCCTTTAAGACCACTCTGTACAAAATATTCTCAGTGAACAGACTAAGTCCTCACCTTAGAAGTGCAGGATTTAGGTTGTTCAAATTCTACAAAAAATTTCAAGCCATATTTTACTGCTACTCATGCTTTACTTACCACAATATTCATTAGCTAATTTAGTAAAATGGTTGAATACCTCCAATTGCAATTTAAATATTTAAATCCAACACTTACCTGCCCAGAGAGTATTGGGCTTGTTTCAGCTAGAAGGCCTTAATCATGCACACCTCAATAAGTCCCAAAATGTTGAAGTAATGGGGGAGCAAATTATATTAGGACACAACTGGAATGATGCTATCACCAGTCAAGCATGAGGGTGGCACATGTGAAGAGCAGATATCCCGCGCTAAGTCTTTCCAACTGTTTAGCCCACTGGGGTTCCTTCAATAATACTTCCAGTTGTTTGAGACTGCATTGAGGATACCTTAGTGCATTTTTTAAAGATACTGCATTTTTAAAAATCAGATGTGCTACTTTAACTTTGGAATTTGAGACTGCAAGCATGATCATTATAGATTTACTTGGCTATCACTAGCACCAGAGAGTAAAATAACCTGGAGCTGTGCCACTCTTGAGGGCTGTCTCTGTGGGTCTCATTTCCTCTTTGTGTCTGCCTGTCTTTCTTCATAATGAAGATCATCTTTTCCACTTCCCCCATTTACTTTCATGTTTTCTTTCCAAAAATAATACTCTGTATTTTTTCCTTTCTCTTGTTCTCCTTATCTGTTTTGCTTTTGTACTACTGTACCCATTCTTTCTTGCTGTATCACCAACTTTTCCTTACTCAGCTAATTTCACTTATTTCCCTGTGATCTCAATTGTGTTTTGTTTCCACAGCTTTATCTGTGAGATCTCCCAGCTTTGGGTTTGCTCAGCAATACAAGGAGTGCAATTATTGCTGCTATTGTGCGTCCATTATTATTACAGTTCTGGTATGTACAGATTTTAATCCTTGCTCTTTATTTTAGCTACGTTAGAAATTAATTTGAGCCACTAAAATCAATAGCAGCATGCTATTGAGCATTGTTCATACTGAGGTAAATTTTTCAACCAATTGATTCGTAAATATGCATTCTTTGAGAGTATTACAGACTTGATAACACTTCGAGGCCTCACTATAAACAAAAAGTAAGAACTGTTTCTGATCAGCTGAGAATTTCAATGGCATCACTTTGAGCAAGACTAGCTTTGACTATGAGCATCAAATGAAATCCTCGTTCCAAAGCAACAAATGTGACCGCTATGGTTTTGGTCACCAACCATATCCACAGGGAGCCCACTTTAATTCAGGTTGCAATTCCACACAGACTGAGAAATCATAAGCATGGAAACCCTGATCTTTAAGGATATATGGTCAGTTTATACAAGTCCACATTAACACAGGTCGTACTGCAAGGTAAAGTTGTTTCAAAAGCTCACTCTAACTTCCCAATGGCGCACTACTCCACTAACCATTTTCAGTGGGCTGAGGCCAGCTTTTATTGGCATGGAGCCAGTGATTCATTGCAATTATAACCTTCTGGGAATCTTTGATAGTACAGCATGGAATTCTCTCTTGTAGACTAGTAGAAAACACATTCCAAACAGAACTGATTGATAATTAAAATCATGCCACACACATGCATGTACTTCTCTAAGTACAAAAGCACTATAATAGGAGTCAAATTCAAATGTTGGCATCCTTCCTTGCTTTTCTGTTTTTTTTTTGGTGGGGAAGAAATAAAAGGATTGTATCAGCATTAATATATTCTGTCAAAGTTACATCAACATTTATCTCCAGTTTCTTCACATGACGTAATGAAGGAACGCACTCTGGCTTCATGGAAGTTACCCTATAATAACAAACAGCTCAAAATATTTAAAGAGACTATGTCAGGGAAACAGTGTTTGCCATTCTTCTGCAAAATGTAAGTGAAATTACAAATATTGTGAACTTTCCAACAACCAACGTTTTCAAACCAATGTATTAGTAGGTCAACACTGAGTGCTAACAGTCCTTGACTCCTTCCTGCTTTCCAGTTCTCTTGTACAGTTCTCAAGAGACAGATTTCTCGATATATTCTTTGTAAATGTTAATATTTATTTTGTACTAGATATAACTTCAGGAGCACCAGCCAGTCACATAACAGAAAGTTGCTACCTATCATCTTCTCAGACCATCATACTCAACATTAACAGCTGAAAGCTTGCATAGTGTTTCAACATTCTTTATGAACACCAAGTAATTCTTCATGTCCTTTGCAATGGACAATGTGTTTTACTTTCCACAGTACAAACTAGAACTACAGGCATAATTCTAAGAATGTTCATAGGTACAAACAGGCATTTCTGGTCATGATAAGAATGTAAGGCTGACTTTTTGTTCTGGGGTCCAAACCCTGATGCTGGGTACATTTCCTGGTCCTGACCCCACGTCAGATCGGTGCCTGATGCCCAACATAATTTTTGAAGTGCAGACTAATTAGTGGCCAGGTCATGCTCGCCATCCAATTAAAGATGGTGGGCAGGCTCCTGAGGCTGGAGGGGCAAATGCAGGCCCGTAGATTGTCATACTGACCAATGTACCAAGCTTGGGCCGTTTACTATCTTTTGGCCCTTCTACTCTCTTGTGGCCCTCTGCATGCATACCAATGTTTTTTTTATTTGTTTCATGGGATGGGCATCGCTGGCTAGGCCAGCATCTATTGCCCATCCTTAATTGCCCACGAGAAGGTGGTGGTGAGCTGCCTTCGTCAACTGCTGCAATCCATGTGTGGTAGGTACACCCGCAGGGATCTGGGATTTTGACCCAGCGACAGTGAAGGAACGGCGATATAGATCCAAGTCAGGATGGTGTGTGGTTTGGAGGGAAACTTGCAGGTGGTGGTGTTCCTACGCATCTGCTACCCTTGGCCTGCTAGGTGGTAGAGGTCGCGGGTTTGGTAAGTGCTGCCTGAGTAGGCTTGGTGCGTTGCTGCAGTGCATCTTGTAGATGGTACACACTGCTGCAACTGTGCGTCGGGGGTGGAGGGGGTGAATATTTGTGCATGGGGTGCCAATCAAATGAGCTGCTTTGTCCTGGATGGTGTCGAGCTTCTTGAGTGTTGTTGGAGCTGCAGCCATTCAGGCAAGTGGAGAGTATTCCATCACACTCCTGACTTGTGCCTTGTAGATGGTGGACAGGCTTTGGGGAGTCAGGAGGTGAGTTACTTGCCTCAGGATTCCAAGCCTCTGACCTGCTCTTGTAGCCACGGTATTTATATGCCTACTCTAGTTCAGCTTCTGGTCAATGGTAACCCCCAGGATGTTGACAGTAGGGGATTCAGCAATCGTAATGTCATGGGGAGATGGTTAGATTCTCTCTTGTTGGAGGTGCTCATTGCCTGGCACTTGTGTGGTGTGAATGTTACTTTGGTAGCTTTGAACTGAAGCCAACAATTTCTCTTTAAAATCTAATAAATTATTATGGAAGACAAATGAATCATACTCGTGGAAAGTGTCAAAAGTTGATATAAATTTTTGTGCAGACCAGAGATGTATATCAACAGAAATTATGTACTGTAGCCCTGTCACAAATTTTTTGAACAAAACCGGGTAATATTAACACTTTGAATACTGACTACTCTCACAGCTTTCAAAATGCATAATTTTCTAACCTAACACCTGCAAGACATTTTGTGATGAATTCTAATACTGATTTTGAGATAGGCTCTGTGTGCAATGAGTCACCCATCAAATTGATAGCTCAGTCTCAGTTTTTGGGGGCATGCTGATGGGAGAAGACAGCAATCCTAGATCCACAAAGATGGCCACATATATTGCATTGAACGCCACATGAGGCCAATAGTTGAGTTGCATAAAGTGTCAAGTGCTTGGCAGCCAGATCTCACAACCTCAAACAGGTAGAAAAGTGTAAATAACTATACATTATAAACTGTATCAAATCATTCGGAGTTTGTTTAAGGCTGTAACCCATTTTTGAGATTCAATATATATATATAAAAAAATAGGTTAAGTAGTACAAATAGCAAAATCAAATTACAATGCTGCTACTATCTCAACTCTGTGCCCTATCAGAGAGGGTAAAGGAAGCAAATCCTCATCTTTTTCCATTTTTTCTATAGGTTCTGATTACCTCTTCCAATGATGATGTGGAAAATGATGATCATGGCCACTGAATTTTTTTCCACATTTTCAGTGTGTTAGGTAGAAAATTGACTTTTTTGGTCATACTGGGTGTGGGTTTGATTTGCTGCAGTTTGGATCAAATCAAACAGAACCATTCTTCCTTATTGGTTACATTTCAACCAATGCCAAGAATAATTGTGTGATCAAAGGAGTTAAATACTTTGTTACTTGAGTTCCCATTTGGTATAATTCCTAGTTAAGTTCTTATCCCTGCAAATATGCCCAACTGCCAGTAAAAAGAATATCAGACAGCAAGTGACATCTCAATGACAATGTGCAGTGAATAAGATAATGCAGCAGGCTATCAGATACGATCTGATTCTGTCCTCAAGGGGTTAAATTGACCAGCAAGATCACTATCTGGTTGCTTGATTGAGTTTTGTAGTCATTCAGAGTGATTAAATCTGTCAGAAAAGAATCCAAATGGTTCTGGTAATGATGTGAGGGTGTTTGTCTTTGTCTGTTGTTCCCCCTTCTTCCATACACCCTTCACATCTTGTCTTCAGAACTACACGCCATCAGACTCACTTGACAACTAGAATCTATCCCTAAAATTAAAACATTCCTGACCTATCTCCGATGACAAGGCAGCCAAGCTTCTCAGCACTCAGGCGCATGAAGAAGCTGACACATTTGTTTTTAATTTCAAAAGAATATAAAGCAAAGATCTGACCCTGTCAATCAGCCTGGGTGACAAGTTTAATCATTTGTGCCCTACAAAATCTCAGCTAAATAGGAATGCAAATATGTATCGTAGGACTCTTATAAATGCTAATCAAGGCAAAGTAATCAACTGACAATTTCACTGATTCCCTTTCAACAGAAGCCAGTCAAGTCACTGTCTCCAGACCACCACACATAAAAGACACAGTCAGCGCTCCATAAATCTTTTCAGAGCTTTACTGATGTGATAATAAGTAAAGTAAACAAAAACTCAGCTTTATGTTTAACAAAACCAAGTTTGTTGTTAAGGGTATCTTGTTTCTCCATACATAGTTGGATACTGTACAATGAATTTACAAGAGAATTAAGAGCACAACTTGTTGAATTAGGAATCTTTAAACATACATTTAATACATTATTATAATGTCAAGTCCTCCTTGTGTCTTGAATCTTCATTCCATGCGTACAAGTATTAGTGAGTGTGCAAAAATCAATTTTGAAGTAATTATAGATTATGAATGGATCTTTAACAGTTGCCGTACACCATTTTAACACTTTTCCACTTTTATATTAACATTTTAACACCTAAATGATGTTCCCTCCTAATCAATGTGATATCAGCAAGTTAATAAGGCGCTTTTTTGTATTATTATATTATTTGATTGAAAAAAAATACTCCTTTTGAGGAGCTTTCAACTTTATACATTATAGGTGTTGTACACTACCTTTCTGATTTATGAATGTTTCATGCCATATTGTTTAGTCAAACAATATTTAAAAAAATAGTTGTAGACTAATGATGTGATGTAAATCCCACCACAGCAGAAAGTGGAATTTGAATTCAATGAATAAATCTGGAATTAAAAAGCTAGTCTAATGATGGCCATGAAACCATTGTCGATTGTTGTAAAAACCCATATGGTTCACTAATGTCTTTTAGGGAAGGAAATCTGCTGTCCTTACCTGGTCTGGCCGACATGTGACTCCAGACCCACAGCAATGTGGTTGACCCTTACATGCTCTCTGAAATGGCCTAGCAAGCCACTCAGTTGTACCTAACCGCTATGAAGTCAATAAAAAGGAATGAAACCGGATGGACCACCCGGTATCGACCTCGGCACCGGAAACGACAACAGCAAACCCAGCCCTGTCGACCCTGCAAAGTCCTCCTTACTAACATAATAAAAACAAGAAATGCTGGAATCAAGAAGAAGTTCCGAAGAAGGGTCACTGACCCGAAACGTTAACTCTGCTTCTCTTTCCACAGATGCTGCCAGACCTGCTGAGTGGTTCCAGCATTTCTTGTTTTTATTTCAGATTTCCAGCATCCGCAGTATTATGCTTTTCTTTTCTTCTCCTTACTAACATCTGGGGGCTTGTGCCAAAGTTGGGAGAGCTGTCCCACAGACTAGTCAAGCAACAGCCTGACATAGTCATACTCACGGAATCATACCTTACAGACAATGTCCCAGACACTGCCATCACCATCCCCGGGTATGTCCTGTCCCACCGGCAGGACAGACCCACCAGAGGTGGTGGCACAGTGGTATACAGTAGGGAGCGAGTTGCCCTCAAAATTGACTCTAGACCCCATGAAGTCTCATGGCATCAGGTCAAACATGGACAAGGAAACCTCCTGCTGATTACCACCTACTGCCCTCCCTCAGCTGATGAATCAGTACTCCTCCATGTTGAACAGCACTTGGAGGAAGCACTGAGGGTGGCGAGGGCACACAATGTACTCTGGGTGGGGGACTTCAATGTCCATCACCAAAAGTGGCTTGGTAGCGCCACGACTGACCGAGCTGGCCGAGTCCTAAAGGACATATCTGCTAGTCTGGGTATGCGGCATGTGGTGAGGGAACCAACAAGAGGGGAAAACATACTTGACCTCGTCCTTACCAATCTGTCTGCCACAGATGCATCTGTCCATGACAGAATTGGTAGGAGTAACCACCGGACAGTCGTTGTGGAGACGAAGTCTCGCCTTCATATTGAGGATACCCTCCTTCGTGTTGTGTGGCACTACCACCGTGCTAAATGGGATAGATTTCGAACAGATCTAGCAATGCAAAACTGGGCATCCATGAGGCGCTGTGGGCCATCAGCAGCAGCAGAATTGTACTCAACCACAATCTGTAACCTCATGGCCCGGCATATCCCCCACTCTACCATTATCATCAAGCCAGGAGACCAACCCTGGTTCAATGAAGAGTGCAGGAGGGCATGCAAGGAGCAGCACCAGGTGTACCTCAAAATGAGATGGCAACCTGACACAGGACTATCTGCATGCCAAACAGCATAAGCAGCATACGATAGACAGAGTAAAGCGATCCCATAACCAACGGATCAGATCTAAGCTCTGCAGTCCTGCCCACATCCAGCCGTGAATGGTGGTGGACAATTAAGCAACTAACTGGAGGAGGTGGCTCCACAAATATCCCCATCCTCAATGATGGGGGAGCCCAGCACATCAGTGCAAAAGATAAGGCTGAAGCATTTGTAACAATCTTCAGTCAGAAGTGCCGAGTTGATGATCCATTTCGGTCTCCTCCTGAAGCCCCCAGCATCACAGATGCCAGACGCCAGCCAATTCGATTCACTCCACGTAATATTAAGAAACGGCTGAAGGCATTGGATACGGCAAAGGCTATGGGCCCTGACAATATTATGGCAATAGTACTGAAGACCTGTGTTCCAGAACTTGCCGCAACCCTAGCCAAGCTGTTCCAGTACAGCTGCAACACTGGCATCTACCCTGCAAAGTGGAAAATTGCCCAAGTATGTCCTGTACACAAAAAGCAGGACAAGCCCAACCTGGCCAATAACCGCCCCATCAGCCTACTCTCAATCATCAGTAAAGCGATGGAAGGTGTCATCAACAGTGCCATCAAGCGGCACTTGCTTAGCAATAACCTGCTGAGTGACGCTCAGTTTGGGTTCCGCCAGGGCCACTCAGCTCCTGACCTCATTACAGCCTTGGTTCAAACATGGACGAAAGAGCTGAACTCAAGAGGTGAGGTGAGAGTGACTGCCCTTGACATCGAGGCAGCATTTGACCGAGAATGGCATCAAGGAGCCCTAGCAAAACTGAGGTCAATGGGAATCAGGGAGAAAACCCTCTGCTGGCTGGAGTCATACCTAGTGCAAAGGAAGATGGTTGTGGTTGTTGGAGGTCAATGATCTGAGCTCCAGGACATCACTGCAGGAGTTCCTCAGGGTAGTGTCCTAGGCCCAACCATCTACAGCTGCTTCATCAATGACCTTCCTTCAATCATAAGGTCAGAAGTGGGGATGTTCGTGATGATTGCACAATGTTCGGCACCATTCGTGACTCCTCAGATACTGTAGCAGTCCGTGTAGAAATGCAGCAAGACCTGGACAGTATCCAGGCTTGGGCTCATAAGTGGCAAGTAACATTCGCGCCACACAAGTGCCAGGCAATGACCATCTCCAACAAGAGAGAATCTAACCATCTCCCCTTGACATTCAACGGCATTACCATCGCTGAATCCCCCACTATCAACATCCTAGGGGCTACCATTGACCAGAAACTGAACTGGAATAGCCATATAAATACCATGGCTACAAGAGCAGGTCAGAGGCTAGGAATCCTGTGGTGAGTAACTCATCTCCTAACTCTCCAAAGCCTGTCCACCATCTACAAGGCACAAGTCAGGAGTGTGATGGAATACTCTCCACTTACCTGGATGGGTGCAGCTCCAACAACACTCAAGAAGCTTGACACCATCCAGGACAAAGTAGCCTGCTTGATTGGCACCCCATCTACAAACATTCACTCCCTCCACCACTGCACAGTGGCATCAGTGTGTACCATCTACAAGATGCACTGAAGCAATGCACCAAGGCTCCTTAGACAGCACCTTCCAAACCCATGACCTCTACCAACTAGAAGGACAAGGGCAGCAAATGCATGGGAACACCACCACCTGCAAGTTCCCCTCCAAGTCACACACCATCCTGACTTGGAACTATATCGCCGTTCCTTCACTGTCGCTGGGTCAAAATCCTGGAAATCCCTTCCTAACAGCACTGTGGGTGTACCTACCCCAAATGGACTGCAGTAATTCAAGAAGGCAGCTCACCACCACCTTCTCAAGGGCAATCAGGGATGGGCAATAAATGCTGGCCTAGCCAGTGGCGCCCACATTCTATGCATGAATAAAAAACTCATTAAATTTCAATATCCTTAAGGATTGCAGTTGTTTTTCAGTCCTGCATCACATACAGAAATCATGTTTGATTCCTTCTTAGTGCACTGTAAGTAGGGGCATGTCCAGTGTTAAAACACAGTCCTATGGGGGCACTCCTACTGACAAGCAACAAGAGCATAAGAGAACAACAAGATGCTTATACCTTCCCTTTTCATTGTTATTCATGAGGAAAGAACATAACACCCCAAATAGTTTGGTTTGGCTTTTTATATGTATATTACTTTCAGACTAAAACAGCACTACATCCCATTTGAAAAATACAGACCATGAAGTCCTGTTTAAATTCTTTACCACTAAGCAGTGCAGCAATGTGAGACCTTGGGCACAAAAGACCTTGAACTCATGATCTGCTCTTAAGCCACACATGATGCAATGACCGATTATTTCAAGTCATCCATTTAACACAGAAATATGAAAAAAGGTGGTTTCTCTGAAGATGGGAAACCCTTTATTCCTTAAAAGGTACTTTTGGTCCATAATCCCAATGCGTTTGGAATGTCATCATTTGTCCTCAGTCATCCAGCCCATGAATCACACCTCCATCATTGACAGCAACAGCTCATTCTTCCAAAGTTGTTAATACCAGGGGTACCTACCAATTATTAAATATATGATGAAATATATCAGCCTTTTTCTCATTCACACATGGATAACAGGGATAGTTTTTTTCCCAGGGTGCAAGAGTCAGTTACAAGTGGACAGAGGTTTAAGGTGCGAGGGGCAAAGTTCAGAGGGGATGTGCAAGACAAGTTCTTTACACAGAGCTTGGTGAGTGCCTGGAACTTGCTGCTGGGGGAGGTGGTGGAAGCAGGTACGATAGCGACGTTTAAGAGGCATCTTGATAAATACATGAATAGGATGGGAATAGAGGGATACGGACCCCGGAAGTGTAGAAGGTTTTAGTTTAGACAGGTATCAAGATCGGCGCAGTCTTGGAGGGCCGAATGGCCTGTTCCTGTGCTGTTCTGTTCTTTGTTCTTTATTTTGCACAATCATCTGCTTCTAACAAGCAGTAGTTATGTGACTTGTTTGAGTGTAACAAACTGATTTCTCTTCCACTGATTCTGAAGTTTTACATACAGTACTTATCTGAATCCTGTGAAATTATATCTGAAGTTCATATTTGTCTATAAAATGGAACTGAGAGTTTTTTGTGAAATTTAAAAAAACATATGGGTAATTCTGCAATCCTACACCCCCAAAGGAAGCTCTGCTCTCAGGGAACATGGTTTGTAGAACCAGGGCTATGACCAGCACACTCTGCAAGCACAAATCCCTGCTGAGACTATGGGATTGCAGAATTATCTTTTGTATCCAATTCATGCGTACATCATAGAATAAGACTGCTGACATTATCAAGAAAAACAGTTGCTTGATAGCTGAATGTAACCAGCATGTTGTTAAACCCCTCTAGAGAAAGAAAGTCCAAAGTTTGACACTTTATCTCTGTTGAATGAACTGATCTTAGATCCCGCAGCAATAGGCATACTATCGTTTGCTCAGGGCCCTTGTGTTAGGGAGAGTAAAGCCAGCCAAATTGCTGCTCTGATGACTTGTGGATGGATGTTGGGCAAGGATAGGATTGGGCGTAGTTGTGATGCTCCTGCAGTTGACACTTCCACCAAAATTCAAGACTCACACATTCTCAATGGCCACAAGTTTGAGATATTGGAAGGCACCTGATTCCCTCAGAACTAAAGCCCAGCAATGAAGCAATATTTTCAAGTGGATTAAAAAGAAAGACTTGCATTTATATAGTGCCTTTCACAACTTCAGGACATCCCAAAGTGCTTTACAGCCAATGAATCTGCATCTGTCCAAGACATTATGGGTAGAAGTGACCACCTTGTGGAGACAAAGCCCCATCTTCATATTGAGGATACCCTCCATCATGTTGTGTGGCACTACCACCGTGTTAAATGGGATAAATTTTGAACAGATTCAGCAACGCAAAACTGGACATCCATGAGGCGCTGTGGGCCATCAGCAGCATCAGAATTGCACTCAACCACAATCTGTAACCTCATGGCCCAGCATATCCCCCACTCGACAATTACCATCAAGCCAGGGAATGAACCCTGGT
Source organism: Heterodontus francisci (assembly GCF_036365525.1). Lineage (NCBI taxonomy): Eukaryota > Metazoa > Chordata > Chondrichthyes > Heterodontiformes > Heterodontidae > Heterodontus > Heterodontus francisci. The sequence goes on along the minus strand of NC_090386.1, from coordinate 48,564,696 downwards.
TTTAATGAAGCATGCAGGAGGGCATGCCAGGAGCAGCACCACAGCCCAAGACTACTTGCATGCCAAACAGCGTAAGCAGCATGCAATAGACAGAGCTAAACGATCCCACAACCAATGGATCAGATCTAAGCTCTGCAGTTCTGCCACATCCAGTCGTGAATGGTGGTGGCTCCACAAATATCCCATCCTCAATGATGGGGGAGCCCAGCACACCAGTGCAAAAGATAAGGCTGAAGCATTTGCAACAATCTTCATCCAGAAGTGCCGAGTGGATGATCCATCTTGGCCTCCTCCTGAGGTCCCCAGCATCACAAGTGTCAGTCATCAGCCAATTCGATTCACGCCATGTGATATCAAGAAATAACTGAAGGCACTGGATACTACGGGCCCTGACAACATTCCGAAAATAGTACTGAAGACTTGTGCTACAGAACTTGCTGCGCCCCTAGCCAAGCTGTTCCAGCACAGCTACAATGCTGGCATCTATCTGGCAATGTGGAAAATTGCCCAGGTGTGTCCTGTACACAAAAAGCAGGACCAACCCAATCTGACCAATTACCGCCCCATCAGTCTACTCATGATCATCAGTAAGGTGATAGAAGATGTCGTCGACAGTGCTATCAAGCGGCACTTGCTTAGCAATAACCTGATCAGTGAAGCTCAGTTTGGGTTCCGCCAGGGCCACTCAGCTCCTGACCTCATTACAGCCTTGGTTCAAACATGGACGAAAGAGCTGAACTGAAGAGGTGAGGTGAGAGTGACTGCCATTGACATCAAGGCAGCATTTGACCAAGTATGGCATCAAAGAGCCCTAGCAAAACTGGAGTCGATGGGAATCGGAGGGAAAACTCTCCGCTGGTTGGAGTCATACCTAACACAAAGCAAGATGATTGTGGTTGTTGGAAGTCAATCATCTCAGCTCCAGGACATCACTGCAGGAATTGCTCAGGTAGTGTCCTAGGCCCTACCATCTACAGCTGCTTCATCAATTACCTTCCTTCAATCATAAGGTCAGAAGTGGGGATGTTTGCTGATGATTGCACAATGTTCAGCACCATTCGCGAGTCCTCAGATACTGAGGCAGTCCATGAAGAAATGCAGCAAGACCTGGACAATATCCAGGCTTGGGCTGATAAATGGCAAGTAACATTCACACCACACAAGTACCAGGCAATGACTACCTCAAACAAGAGAGAATCCAACCATCTCCCCTTGACAATCAATGGCATTACAATTGCTAAATCCCCCACTATAACCCTGGGGGTTACCATTGACCAATATTTGAACTGAAGTAGCCATATAAATACCATGGCTACAAGAGCAGGTCAGAGGCTAGGAATTCTGCAGCAAGTAACTTACCTCCTGACTCCCCAAAGCCTGTCCACCATCTACAAGGCACAAGTCAGGAGTGTGATGGAATACTCTCCACTTGCCTGGATGGCTGCAGCTCCAACAACACTCAAAAAGCTCGACACCATAAAGGACAATCATGACTGCTTGCAGCTGTGTGTACCATCTACAAGATGCACTGTAGCAACGCGCCAAGGCTCCTTAAATAGCACCTTCCAAACCCATGACCTCTACCACCCAGAAGGACAAGGGCAGCAGATGCATGGGAACGTCACCGCCCGCAAGTTCCCCTCCGAGGCACACATCATCCCAACTTGGAACTAATTCGCAGTTCCTTCACTGTCGCTGGGTCAAAATCCTGGAACTCCCTTCCTAACAGCACTGTGGGTGTACCTACCCCTCACTGACTGCAGGGGTTCAAGAAGGCAGTTCACCACCACCTTCTCAAGTGCAATTAGGGATGGGCAATATATGCTGGCCTAGCCAGTGACACCCACATCCCATGAACGAATAAAAAAAAAAGTACTTTTGAAATTTAGTCACTGTTGTAATGTAGGAAACGTGACAGCCAATTTGTGCACAGCAAGCCCCCACAAACTGCAATCTGATAATGACCAGGCAATTTGTTTTTTTGTAATGTTGATTGAGGAACAAATATTGACCAGGACACTGGGTTAACTCCTCTGCTCTTTTTTGAAATAGTGCCATGGGATCTCGGTTTAACGTCTCACCTGAAAAATGGAACTTCTAACAGTGCAGCATTCCCTCATTACTGCCCTGGAGTGTCAGCCTTGATTTTTGTGCTGAAGTCCTGGCATGGGACTTGAACACACAACTTTCTGAATCAGAGATGCGAGTGCTACCAAATGAGCCATGGCTAATTGAGAACAGGATGAGAGAACATTGGCGAAGAAAGAAAATAAAACTGTATTGCAAAAATAAAGATACATTCATGCCACTCTGGAACCATTTTACTTAAACATAAAAGTCTACGGCCGTGAAATTCAATAAGGCCCAAAAGTGGGCGCAGGGAGTGCGATGCATGATTAAACAGCACCCTTTGCTGCTGCAAAAGCAAAATACGGCGGATGTTGGAAATATGAAATAAAAACACAAAATGCTGGAAGTGCTCAGCAAGCCAGACTTTTCATCTGAAATGATGAAAGGTCATCGACCTGAAACCTTAACTCTGTTTCCCATCCATAGATAAGAATATAAGAACTCGGAGCAGGAGAAGGCAATTCAGCCCCTCAAGCCTACTCCGCCATTCAATACGATCATGGCTGATCTCATCGCGGCCTCAACTCCACTTTCCTGCCCGTTCTCCATAACCCTTCAAGCCATTCCTAATTAAAAATCTGTCTATCTCCTCCTTAAATTTACTCAATGTCCCGGCATCCACCATACTCTGGGGTAGTGAATTCCACAGACTCATGACCCTTTGAGAAAAATAATTTCTCCTCATCTCTGTTTTAAATCTGCCATCCCTTACCCTCAAACTAAGGCCTCTTGTTCTAGATTGCCCCACCAGAGGAAACATCCTCTCTACGTCTACTTTGTCAATCCCCTTAATCATCTTATATACCTCAATTAGATCTCCTCTCATTCTTCTAAACTCTAGAGAGTAAAGGCCTAAACTGCTCAATCTCTCTTCACAAGACAAACCCCTCATCTTTGGAATCAATCTAGTGAACCTCCTTTGAACTGCCTCCAATGCAACTACATCCCTCCTCAAGTAAGGGGACCAAAACTGTATGCAATACTCCAGGTGCAGTCTCACTAATGCCTTGTACTGTTGCAGCAACAATTCCCTACTTTTCTACTCTATTCCTTTAGCAATAAATGCCAAAATTCCATTTGCCTTCCCTATTACCTGCTGCACCTGCATACTTGTTTTCTGTGATTCATGCACGAGGACACCCAGATCCCTCAGCACCGAAGCACTCTGAAGTTTCTCTCCATTTACATAATAATTTGCCTTTCTATTCTTCCAACCAAAATGGATAACCTCACACTTATCCACATCAAACTCCATCTGCCAAATTTTGGCCCATTCACCTAACCTATCCATATCCATTTGTAAATTTCTTATTTCTTTGTTGCAACTATTCCACCTATTTTAGTGTCATCTGCAAATTTGGCTATCGAACCTTCTATCCCTGCATCTAAGTCATTAATATAGATTGTAAATAGTTAGGGCCTGAGGACCGAACCCTGTGGTACCCCACTAGTTACATCTTGCCAACCAGAAAAGGACCCATTTATTCCGACTCTCTGTTTTCTGTTGGTTAGCCAATCCTCTATCCAAGCTAATAAATTGCCCCTAACGTCATGTGATATTACCTTGTGTATTAACCTTTTGTGCAGCACCTTATCAAATGCCTTCTGGAAGTCCAGATATACTACATATACAGGATCCCCATTATTCACTTTACTTGTTACATCTTCGAAGAACTCTAGAAAATTAGTCAAACACGATTTACCCTTCATAAAACCATGCTGACTCTGATGGATTGAGTTTTGACTTTCTAAATGTCCTGTTATTACTTCCTTAATAATGGATTCTAACAATTTCCCAACAACAGATGTTAAACTAACTGGTCAATAGTTTCCTACTTTCTGCCTCCCTCCCTTTTTGAATAAGGGCGTTATATTAGCATTTTTCCAATCTACTGGAACCTTTCCCGCATCATGGAAATTTTGTAATATTATAACCAATGGATCCACTATCTCCGCTGCCACTTCCTTTAAGACCCTAGGATGTCGGCCATCAGGCCCTGGGGACTTGTCTGCCTTCAATCCCAATAGTTTGCTCAGTACTTTTTCCCTCGTGATGATGATTGTTCTAAGTTCCTCCCTTTCTATAACCTCTGCATTACCTGTTACTATTGGGATGGTACCAGTGTCCTCCACTGTGAAAACTGAGGTAAAATACTGATTTAGTGTCTCCACCATTTCTGTGTTCCCCACTATTAACTCCCCAGTCACATCCTCCAAGGGACCAACATTCACTTTAGCTCCTCTTTTTCTCTTTTATATACTTATAGAAGCTTTTGCTATCCATTTTTATATTTTGCACTAGTTTTCTTTCATAATTTACCTTTGCTCTTTTTATTACTTTTTTAGTAACCCTTTGTTGACTGCCAGATGCTGCCAGACATGCTGAGTATTTGCAGCATTTTCTGTTTTTTATACCACTTAAAGTTTGCCTGCACCTCTTAAAGGGGAGATGCATTGTGGCTGCAGGAGGTGCTTGGGAGTCTGAGGAAGAATGTCTGTGCAGGAGGAACACTGAAAATGGTGCAACAGGGCAGAGCGTGAGTACCAACGTTCTCTGACACAGAACTGGAGGCCTTGGTGCAGGAGATGGACAGGAGGAGAGAGGTCCTCTATTGACAGGGGACCAGGAGAACCTCTGGACAGATACTGCGAAGGCAATGGTAGCAGATAGCTGGCTCAGTCAATGCCAACAGCGTAGCCCCAAGGACCTGGCTGCAGATCCGCAAGAAGTTCAAAGGCCCCACACGAGTAGTTGAAGGTCAGCGAACGCATCTTCAAATCTCACATCCTTACAAATGAACCATGAGCCTCACACACTGCTCAATTCACCACTTTCCCTTCACTCACCAACCAGCAATCTTTATCAACCATGACGTATACTTCACATTCATAGCTTCACCTCATCTACACACGCTTAGAACTGCTGAAAGTCTCACATCCACATCTCTCAGCTTGCATGCACTGCCAGCTATTCAACTATGACAGGCACATCACCCAAACACATTGCACCCCACTCACTGACACACATCTTTCTCTTGCAGGACAAGTTGGTGCACAACGGCAGGCAACAGCACCTAACCAGCAGGGGACAGGTAGGTCTGCATGTCCTCACGCCCATGGAGGAGACAATGCTCACCATTACTTGAGCAATCATGACTGAAGCTGTGGCCAGTGGTGAGGCTGAAATAATCATAGACGATGGTATGCTTATATCTAATCCTCCTTCTCACACCCCACTTACTCCTCATCCTGCAATCTCTTCTGATTTAGATGGTGAAAGCATGCTTTTGCCTCTTCCCTGATCACAAACCTACTCTTATGCCCTTCTCATTTCAGATACCCAAGAACTGCAACCTGGCCAGACAGTGGTGGAGGAGCAAGAAGTGCTGGAGGAAGATTAGACTGATGATGAAGAAACGCTGTCACTCACTCTGACAATTGCAACCACCAGCTCAGATACTGACACCGTGTGTACTTTAGAGGTTAGCTTAGAGGCAGGACCTGCACGTGGTAGGACAATGGGCATGAATGGCCTGCAGCCAAGGCAGGGGGAAAGGTCGTACAGTTGCCACCTTGATAGAAAGTGAGGTTGCACACGAGCTCTGCTGCAGAGCACTCAGATGAGGGCTTCAGTGGGGTGGCACTTTCTGTTTTTATTTCAGGAAAAGGCTGATGGATATGGATACTGAAATGCTTGGCACATTGGCAGGCCTGCCAGAGAGCCTACAGTCATTGTTGAGAGTATGGCAACTCCATGAAAACACCTGCAGACTCAACTATGATGCAGCATTTGATGGTCAATATCTCAGTTTCCATTGCAGCACAAGCAGAAGCCATGCAACATCTGAGTGTTGCAGTGGAAGCTCAGACGCAAGTCACATAAGCGCAGCTTGCTGCCATGCACACTCAAACTGCTGCCATCATGGCTGCAGATACCACCTCTGAAAGGGCCTTGCAGAGTGTATAACAGTCCAGCAATCTGTCCTCCAGCAGATTACTAGGATTGCTGAGGCCCTGGGTAGTGGCAGTAAGTCCGTGGAGCATAAAACTTCTATTATCTCTCAGGATGACAGCATTTGTCCTCCCACTACTGCCACTCTGCCTGTGCTCTTGATGTTGCCTCTCAGCCAGCCAGCACAGACTGCAGCTGCCTATGCCTAAGCTGAGCCCCACTAGGGCCAGAGCTGTACGAGGTCATCCTGCAAAGCCATCTTGAGTCTCCCTCACTGAAAAGTCAGCAGTCTTCCAGCAGCCATGCTGCAGCCACTGGGGTAGCACTGCATTGGAGAACTAGGACAGGCAAAGGCATATGGAAGACAGGCATTATGGGAATGTACAGGGTGATTAGTTGACTTTTATATTGAATATTGGATGGGTTGATTGATAAAGTTGGTCTGGAATGTTTATTTTGTGGCTTTTATTTCAGCATTGTTTTATTTTTTTTAATTTATTTTTTTATTTAGTGATACAGCACTAAAACAGGCCCTTCGGCCCACCGAGTCTGTGCCTCAACCAACCATTTATACTAATCCTACATTAATCCCATATTCCTACCACATCCCCACAATTCCCCTACCTATACTAGGGACAATTTATAATGGCCAATTTACCTATCAACCTGCAAGTCTTTGGCTGTGGGAGGAAACCGGAGCACCCGGCGGAAACCCACACGGTCACAGGGAGAACTTGCAAACTCCGCACAGGCAGTACCCAGAATTGAACATGGGTTGCTGGAGCTGTGAGGCTGCTGTGCTAATCACTGCGCCACTTGTGGCCAAGAGGACGCTGTGATGGTCAGTATCAGAAGGAAGGCAAGGTGTGGGACTGTCGAATGGAAAATTGGGGTTATTTTCATCAGTACCACAGTCAGATGAGCTGATCATGGACAGCCTGGCTGGAAGAGAGATGCATTGGTTGCCTCCTCCCTCAATTGGTGACACCAGTATACCTGTTGACAGGGGCTGTTTCCTCATGATATCAACATTGTGCAGGAGCAGCAGACCACAGTGAATCGTGCACATGCTCTGGAGAGTACTGCAGGGCTCCTCTAGAGTGGACTAGGCAGCGGACGCATTGCTTAAACACTCCAGTGATCTGCTTGATTACATTTCATGTGGTAGCATGGTCTCGTTATATGCATACTGCCCACATGCTGGAGATATGAAGCAGGTGGTCAGCGGATAGCACTTGTCACAGATTAGCCACCTTCTGGTTTCTCGTGGTGGCTCAAATGCTGGTGGTCTGGTGCAGGATTTTAGGCATGGATCTGCATGACGTGCTGAATATGGTCACACACTAGCTAGACATTGAGGGAGTGGAGCCCTTTGTGGTTGTGGTACATCCCTGAAGTTATGTGCGACGCCTGCAAAGCGATGTGTGTGTAGTCAATGGAACTCTGCACCGTGAGGAAGCCTGCAATTCCGGCAAAGCTGCGTGTTCGCTCCTCTTACTTTTCTCTGGAAAGAGAGAATGCAATGTATTCCCCTCTCTGTATACGGAGTGTCAGTGACCTTCTTATACAACAGTGGATGGTGAACTGTGAGATTTGGAGATGTCTCCTGCTCCAGCCTGGAAGGAGCCCAATGTGAAGAAGTTCATGGCCATGGTCACCTTTACAGCCACTGGAAATGCCATCCTTGCCCTGCACTGAAGCTGCAGGTTTGCCTGCAACAGATGGCAGATTTCATTGAGCACCTCCTTAGTGAACCAGAGATGCCGCACACACTTTTCTTTGCTGCAGTTGAGATATGAGAATTACTCACTGAAGGCCCTGAATGGATATAGCCTCCTGCTGAGAGTCCTTCTTGCCTTCCTCCTCCTCTCTCTTTGAGCATCTTGTCATCCACTGCATCTCCACTGCTCATTCTTGGTCATGCTGCAGTCCAAAGGGGATTGAAACTACAGCACCCATGACTGGGAGGAAGTGATCTGAGCAGAACCTCTTCAATGAGAACCAAGGTCTGCACCATATTCCACACAATTCCCTGTAGACTCCACCAGCTTCAAGTAACAGAACAAACCTCCAAACGCTTCGACTAACTCAGAAACAGCCAACAGAAATCAATAAGCAACTAATCTGAAAGTGGTTAATGATCTCTTTAACTAGCATTGGGTCTTTCCTGCTGCTGAATGCATGTTCAGCTGTGCAATGTTAAAAGAGGGCATTACCTGGAGCATTCAGGTCAAAAAAGCTAGAGTCAAATGAATGTTACATGCTGACAGACGTTAAGGTCTGCATAATCTGCATACTTCCGCAGCACGGTCCCTACTTCGGTGCTAAAGCCCTTATCAAACTGGCATCCAGCGCAGCCCGCACCAGATGTGCATGCATGATGTGGATGCTATTTTGGACTGGTAGCTCTAAAAACACAGGTGCTATGCAACTGAATTTTACAGCCCTTATGTAGATAAATGCCATTTCGCTTAGGTTTCCTCAGATCTTCCACTGAAGTTATGGTGGATGATTGGGAGAACTCCCATGGAAATTCAACCCCATTATTTTATTGTGAAACTTTGATCACTTGTACCTGCCATTGTTGTGCCAAAATTGATGTCCTATGTGCCCCTTTTCCTCATTCTTAAACCCTGGCTTCTTAGCTCAAATATTCAAGATCAAATTCAGTTGAAAATTACAATTACAAAAGTTTACCTATAATTCTGGTGTTTGTTTTGTCTACTTATTCATTCCTTTATACCTATTTATGTAAAATATTTTGTACAGTAGAATTTCACTGTAACATTTGTGATTAGGTGCCTCATTATTTGGAAGGATATTCCAATAAACTGTGGCAAGACAATGGATATAATCAGACCTCTGGCATAGCACCGGTTAGCAGCATCCTAAAACAGAATATGGAGATGAAATTCCTTTACATTACAGCCCTGCTCTTCTGAACAGTTACATAAATAACGCCAATCTATTAAATACTGTAGGTTCAACTTTTTAGGCCAATACTTAGGTTAAACAGTTTCTGTTCTTCAGAAGCCCTTCCATAATTTCTCCAAGTAGGCTGCCAGCATTTTTAAAGAACACAGCATTTCTTCAATAATCCAGCTAAATGAATAACATTTTGTGGTCAGAATTCTTTTTTAAAACTTAACAGCAATCAACTGCAATGTAGTTGATTCAAATGTTTGCAGTGGATTAATTAAGCCGCAGACATTCTGGGGAAGAACAGTCTATGAACAAAGGCATGTGTTTGTGAGGAGTGATAAAGACTCGGATGATTTATTTAGGCACAGTGCCAAAACCAGAGGCTTTGATTCAGACTTTTTGTACTAGACAGGCTTGGGAAAGTTGATGTCTTAAGTAGATGCTTATGGGAGACCATGGTCAGCAACATGTTCTTAATTATCTACAGTAAAATAAAAATGTGAATTGAGACAGCCAAGTACTGGAAATGACACTGTACAAGCAGAGGCTACATTTGAACTCAAAACATTCATGGTTTAGTACAAATTCTGTTTACAATGCTTTTGTCATATTCATACTTGTGCTATTCTACTACATTAAATTTGTGAGACTCCAGCTTTAAGCAATTAGCATGGTTTTTGTGCTCAACAAAAACTATCCCATTGTTTTATATGCTCGAGGGTCATTTATTCCATTCCAAATAGCTGAAGGTTACAAGGCAAAAATTCTTTTTGCTTTTGGTCGATGACAACCTATACTGTGCCTAATTTGGCTGCTGCCTACCTGGCCAGAGCTTGGTGCTGCTCTGTTTGCCAAAGGAAGCCCACACTGGTTAGTCATTCCTTTCATTTTGACTCTTCAAAAGGCTTGAAGTTGAAAAGGATTTCTCTGTCTTCATCCTTTTCAGGTTTGCTTTTGGTAACTCTTCTGTTCACTCCGTCTCCTCCTCCTTTCTCCACCCCTGGGATTCTGCCTTTTTAGAGTGCTCTGGAGAGCAACTGAAGGGTCAAGTATGGTCTTAGTAAGATCTTGTGAGAACAAGAAAATGTTTTTAGGTTGTAGGCCAAGTCAAATTTGCGAATTTTATGATCATGAACATATAAGATCAAAGCCCAATGAACATTTTTTGTTTGTTTTATACCTAATAAATGTTTTTCACTCCCCATTATCCATCTGGTATAAATACTAAACAGGAATGGTTTAACAATTCTGGTACACAGACTAAACTGGTGTGACTGTAAAGGAAGGCAGGCTAGAAATATTACAGTTTGAAATGCAGTGGGAACAATTTTTCATTATCAAGTCAATGCTGATGATTAAGGTACTTCAGGCCTTATTCTCCTTTTTTGTCAACTAAAATAATTTTGTTACTATTGATAGCTTGCCTTATCATCATTGACAATGAAGTGAAAGAGATATACAAGGAAATTACTATGATCATACAGCTGAATCATTAAGTGGAAGAGATCCAACCCATTTCCAGACACCCATCAAGAGAGGCCTCTCTAAACAATAAAGTCCCAAAGATGCTACTCATAAAGCAAGATTCCAATGAAAAAATGGACACTTTGCTCTCTAAGAAATTGATAATGTGAATTGAGCAAAAATAGAGGGCATGAAATTGGGCTACGCCAGTAGCGCAAAATGGGCTCATAGTGAATTAACAGCCTGTTTTTCACCATAGCCAATTTTCTTTTCCATTCAATAAAAGACAATAAAAAAGAAAATCGAGCATTGTATAAAATAGACTGCCAATGCACTATAATTCCATTTTGTGTTACTGCCATGGACCAATTTTACCTCAAGCATCCCTTGATACACAAACTGCCAGGGTTGTATATTAGAATAGAGCACTGGCATACAAATGCTTCTGCCCAGTACACACCAGAAGAAGGTGAACAAACATCTTTAAGTTATAACTCCCTTATCCAACATGAGGTATAATTTCAGCAGGAGGCCTCCTGATCATTCATTGTAACTTTGGAGGAAGATCTGTAGACATCTGGAAAATGATGTATTACCATGGAAATTAATGTCACATATTCCTTCCTCTTTCTACATATTCCAATCAAGGCCCTCTTTCATTCAAAGAAGGTCGAGCATTGCAGCCATACCTACAGAATTGATGGACTGTCCTGAATATCTGATACACAAATATAAACACTGAATTTTTGCAATAGTCAGCTAATGGCTTTCAGTTACCAAGCTGGGAGGAATCATCCCCTCTTTAGATAAAACTATCACAGAACCATCTTTGATTGAAATGGACAACAAGTGATCTGGAGCTTGGAAGAGGGTTCCTCTTATCCGATGTGTTTAACAACTTTTTGGATGAATATTTGATTTGAATGGTTCTACTATTTCCCACAGAGAAATTGGTAAGTTAGTCCAATACAACATATTTATTCCAATTTTTACAACCAATGGGGCAGATCATTTCATATGCCAGAAATAAATCTGATGCCCTTGGATTTCAAACAGTCGCTAGCCCACTAGAAAGAGAAATAACACATGCTTTGAAAAGCATTACAAAAGAGAAACTAACTCAGATTTAGCTCGATAGACTTGGATCACATGATAGCCCAAAATCACTCAGTGAAGGTTGCATGATGATACAGTTACAGAAGCCACAAAATATCATCACTTTGAGAGTCAGTGACCCTCTCCCCATTGTCACCCTCAGTGACAGGGCTCCTTTATGCAAGTTACTCAGGAGAAAGAATGAAGAGAGCAGAGACCAAGCAGAGGGGAGAGATTGTGACAGTAACATGATGTAGTAAAGTGGTTGAAGAAAGAGTGCAAAATAGAAAAATAAATAAAAGTAGAGAAAATAAGGGGAAATAGTTTGCAGGGAGGAAAGAGGTAAATATAAAGAGTACTCATTGTATGCTTGTGATAATAATGTTGACAGCCATGGATCATTTCAAATGTACAGATATTTCTGGTTTGTTAGTCTGAAATTTCTGACAACAGTGCTTCTTTAATGTGTTTTCCTCAATGGGAGATATTTTTAAAAGCATGCATAAATACACCTTATTTAATAGAAGCTTCCTCTTCGCGTGAAGCCAAAAGGTTTCGTAATCTTTGTAAAGATTTTCTGATATAAGTAGCTTATAACAGTGTGAAAAACAATTGCAGAACAACAGCAGAAAATTCTAGGAGGCTTTTTCAGAATCACACTTAGGTCTGCCTTAACCTTCTGACCATTTCATATTGGTCTAATATTATCCATCAAAACCTTTGTTATTTCATTCATATTGTAAGTGTATACAAAAGAAGCATTCATCTGTAACAGTATTTAACTTATCACATTTCTGGTGCAGCATGGAAAAAAATCTGCCATTTAACAAAATGCAGTAGTTGTTAACCCTTCGAGTCCTTAATTTCCAATGCATGTTTCATAAGAAATTCTCTTTAGCGATTATTTTGGGTGCCTGATTTCTTAAGTTGCATTCAAACAAACTGTACTCCAACAAATATGAATTTGATTGAAACCATCCTCCAAACAAACAATGCTTTAAAAATCTTTTGTTATTCAATTTTAGATCAACAACAAACTCGACATCTCCCGACACAACAACGACTGACTGTAATTCAAAAATAATGCATTGGTTGTGGTGTGCTTTGGAACATCCTGAGGATGTGGTAAAGTGGATTATGCAAAAGCAAGTTTGTTCTTCAACAACATGCAACAACACTCTACATCATGGTGTGATGGCACATGGGTAATGCCCAGCAATTCCCAATACAACAAGATCCTTGATTAGGACAAGATTGTCTAAGAGGGTAATTCAGAAGCTGATTCTATCCAATTCACTCTTTTCCATTTCCTAATGGTTCAATCAAGAATGGCTGAGTTCTAAAGCTCAATTCTGCCCAATAAAGGGGAAGGCGAGATGGGCATCCCTGGTGGAGAGGGTAAATAGATACTGCAATATGTAGATGAATGAGGTGCAGTGCACTCCACCCCATCTGACAGCATGCCAAAGACTGAGCACTGCAAAGGCTTTTACTCTCCACGGCTTGTTCTCATGATCTCTTCTAGTTTCTCCCACAGGTTCCAGCATCATGGGGGGTGGACAGATTCCTGTGTCGGCATCAGGGCAAGCGCTGCCAGCAAATACATCAGAGCAAGCACCATCACATCTTACAAGCGCACCCTCCACCAGCTGAGATACAGTCACCTTGGTGGGTTCTCGTGTGCGCTTAGATAGGGTGGCACTGGGTTATGAGCACATTACAAGTGAGCAGAAGGAGACGAGGGAGGCAGAGGCAGCTGTGGGCAGTTGCCCTCGAAGGATGGAGGACAGACACAGCCATGATCAGCTGGGCGCAGATGGAGAGCGTCTGGAGTCACAGGAAAGACGGTGCTACTTAGATCAGTAGCAATAGATGTTTACCCACATATCAGCATTCCCTGAGGCAGTGCAGGGTCATGGGCTGAGAATGAGGAGTCCATTCAACTCATGCGCGCTATTATGGCTCAGGGCTTTGAATGCATTAGTTTCTCCATTGGGAATCTGGCCAACCTCATGGACAGCCATACGGGGTAGCACTCGTTATGTTCACAGAATGCATGTCACCCTCTGTAGCATGGAATGATCAGTGGCGCTGGTGGCACAGAGATGTTTAGAGGGCATGCCAGTTATGCCCCAACTGGTGGCCCCCTCCAGTCATCTGGATCACTAGCCAAGGGCCGAGGCAGTCACCGAGGAGGATGAGGGTGCCACTCATCATGGATCACCATTACCTTCCTGGTCCCTCAGACTGAGGGACCATCTGTGCAGTGGGGCCCAGAGATGGAGGCTGCCCCTGCACTGACGCCAGTGCAGTAGCCTCTGGAGTTGCATGTAATGGCATTTCTACAATGAGGACGACTGCCACATGCATCTCAGCTGCAAGCAGAGATAAGCCAGCAGGCTGCCTCCACCTCATTCGAGGCCACAAGGGGGGCACCGCGTAGAAGTGGCTGAGAGTGGGTCCCACTGCGTCAGGCAGAACACTGAGTGGTTTACTGGGGTTTGCTTCACCAGCAAATGTGCAGTTTTTCTATTTTTCCACACCATGTAAATATTAACACATGACGCCAGACATGTGAGCCTCCATTTTTTAATGGCGAGACAGGAAAACAGGGATAAAGTGAAGGGGAGCAAGAGTCCTTGAAAGTGGACAGTGAAACCTCTGGACAGATGTGCATCCTTCACTGGTGGCAACAGTGGATCTATTCTAGGCTGCGTCTTCAATGAAAGTGTTCTCACAGGCATCTCAAAGTTAGTTCCAGACCATGCCATCCTCCTGGGTGAGAAGGGCTCAGGTGAAATGTGCCTGGATTAGGTGATCCCTAACATTGATGGCATCCTGATGAGACCCACGAGTCCTGCACATGCCCTGGCCACCTCTTTGTGCAGCCGGGGCACCGCTGTGTTCTGTGTCTTCCTCCTCTTCCTTTGATGACTGACTGTTCCAGGGCCTCACCCTCTTCGAGGTCCATATCTCTCTGGAGAGCCATGTTATGGACCGTGCAGCACAGCACCACAATGTGTGAGACCCTTGCAGGAGTGCACTGCAGGGAGTCACCTGACCGGTCCAGGCACTGGAACCACATTGTCAGCAGCCCGATGGCCTGCTCAATGGTGGTCCTTGTGAGCAGATGGCTTCGGTTGTAGGGCCTCTGTGGCTCCGTCTCGGGGTCGCATAAAGGGGTGAGTAGCCATCTCTTCAAGGGTAACCATGGTCCCCTAGAATCCATCCACTTAGTTTGTGGGGGTGGAATGAAGAGCTGTGATAGCCTGAACTGTCGGAGGGTGAAGAAGTCATGGCAGCTACCAGGAAAATGAGCACACACATGCAGGAAATTCTTGCTGTCGTCATAGACCAGCTGAAAGTTGAGGAAGTGGAAACCCTTCCTGTTGATGGATCTCACTGAGAACTCATTCAGTGCTTTGATGGCCACATGGGTGCAAATGATGATGCCCTGCAACTGGGAAATCCATCGATGGAGGCGAAACCCATTGCCCTTTGTGCCTGCGAAGCCCCATCTGTCTGGAATTGTATGTACTGTCCAACTCTCACAAAAGGGCATCAGTGACCTGAGAGATGAGGTGGTGTGCAGGCGAATGTGACACGCCACCAAGGTCTGCACCTGATTCTTGGAAGGACCCGGATGCAAAGAATGTTAAGACTACAGCGGGTTTGACGGCTACTGGCAGGGCATGGCGAGTAGTGCTGTGAGGTGTGAGGTCTTCTGCGACAAGGGCACAAATCTCTATGATCACCTGCCTGGAGAGTTACAGTCTCCTGTGGCACTGGTTCTCGGTCATCTCAAGGTAGCTCTTACTTAGCCGGTAGATCCTACAGTGAGGGTCTGGCCTCTGTGGCCTTCTGCCCTTCATCCTTCTCCTCTGCCATCCTATGCCCGGGGCTTTGCCCTTCCTGGGGAGGATGTTGCCCTTCATCACCACTGGACCGAAAAAGAGTCATGCCCCCATTGTCAGCTGTAGCCCTCCTTGCACTCAGGTGGTCTCCCATTTGTGTCTGGAAGCCTTGCCCTCTCCTCTCATGCCCCCATGAAGCCAGGAGGATGACGACCCACTGCACTGCCTGAGTGCATAGTCAATATTCTATCCAGTCTGTGCAGACTTGATGGCACCTGTGTGCCAGTGGCTGAGTGCCCCTCTCAGACGTTCACCCTTTTATGGGGCCCACCTATTTTCTTGGGGCGGCCATGGCTGACTCCCCGCTGTGTTGCTGCCTCCATGCATCTGGTTTGCACTGATCCAGCGTGCTGCCTGTGCATCCCCACTAAAATCTCAAGCTGGCCCTCTATGAGCTCTCAATGAGCTCTTTAACTAGTTTAATTAGACATTTGTGAATCGGGCAGGTTTCTGGGGCTGGCCTTACCTCTCCCAAATAAAATTCTTCGGTGGGGGAAAGGCAAGGGGACACCAGCACGCTGGCTGGTGCTGCTATTTTCAGTGCCTGCTTACCTCTGTTCCCACCCCTAGTGGGACCTAAAAATTCAGCCCATGGTGTTTGATATAAAAGTCTTGCAATGCAACAAATTCAGACCTAGACACCTAAATTCAGGGTGGGACCTAGCTCTATTACTTTTGAAGCTTTTGTAAGAATTGTACTGATCATCAGCAAAGCTGCCAAAAAAAAACTGTGACAGTTGAGCTCACACTACTGCAGTTAAACCCACACTTCCTACGAACAGAAACATGACCTCAAGCACCAAGTAATTTGGGAGGTTGCAAGCTTGGGGTGAACAATAAATCCCTTACACTGCATCTTAAAGCACCAGAAACAGTAACTTCAGATCTCTCTGAATATTGAGCAAACAACACTACTAACAGACCATACATCACAGGCTGAAAACTACCAATCAGCTTTATAAAACAAATAAAATAAAACAGAACCAAAAGCAAACAGATTTCAACAGATTACAGTCAAAGAATGTGATTTCGGACCAGTGTTTAAAAATGTTTCAAACATAATAAATGTCTTGAAATTTTGATAATTCCAATAATTTATATTAGTATCCGCATTAGTATTCCTATTAGACCCGGCTCATTCAACTGTCTGATGAAGCAGAGATCCACCAAAGTACATTGATTCAGTACCCCGGTGATATCTCCATTTCGTTTGAAGACTCAACAGCACCAATGAAAGACAAAGAAGGTATATTTCAAAATTAAACACAGCTACTAAGCACAGTAGGGTGCAAATATATCAGGCTGGTTTCCCAGAAACCTATCTCTAATCATTCACCCACTTTCAGACAAAGCCAGGTTTTGCAGGTCTTATATGTAGGACCTATATTAAATGACTCCAGATCACTTTTACAATCATGTAATCATATTTCAGGAAGGATACATTAACCTGGCAGGGGGTGGGTGCTGTACAAGTTCACCAGAATGATACCAGGGCTAAAAGGGTTGAATTGTGAGAATCGGTTACACATACTTAACTGTATTCCCATGATCAAGGGGTCATGTTTTCATGGTCAGGAAGCATTTCTTCACACAAAGGGTAGTGGAAATCTAAACTCTCTCTCTCTTCCAACAAGCTGCTGAGGCTAGATCAATTGAAAATTGAAAAGGGTATTAAGGGATATGGAACCAAAACAGGGAAACTGAGTTAAGATACAGATTAGGCATGATCTAACTGAATGGTGGAACTAGTTTGAGGGGATGAATGACTTATTCCTGATCCTGTGTTCCTAAATTATCCTGTATCTCATATGGATTTGCCAACTAATACCTATGAAGTTTTGCAAGGCAGAAGTGACTCATCTGCCCCTTTGAAGTTGCTTCAGCAATTGAAATAAACAAAGTGCATTTCAGGTGCACAGTGACAATCTGTAGCAATCAGTAAATAAAACAAAGTAACCACCCACTCCCAAAGATCCCAGAGGAGGTATCAAGAATAGAGCCTTTTATGATTTGAAATAGGACAGCTTTCCAATCACTTAAACATGATTCTTCTTTTGGCATCCAGTAACTGTGTCAAACGGACCCAGGTGAGGACAACATAAATCAAACTTTACTCTGCCCTAATGTGGCTTAATTCTAAACCTCAGAAGGGTGTCTCCATTAAATGAGTGTGAATTTTTCCACTTCACACACCAGCCATTCTTATAGTCTTTCTGAGTGAAGGAGACAATTCAATAGAAAATTACAAGCTGATTTATATTCTGGCACACAACCATACTGGGATGAACCTCCCAAAATTCATTTTGTGCAAAACTCTTAAAGGGTAACAATGTATTTGCTTTTCTGGTATGGAAATTCAGCCCCTGGCAGGCTATGGAGGCTGCTGCACTCTGACTTTCCATCCAATAGAAGATTGTGGGGACAGTAAGCCCAAATAAACTTTCAGTGGTTGAAGGTCCACATCAAGAGCGTGATTTCAGAAAATTATGACTTTACAGCCTTCCTGAGAATTGACTTTTGCACCATCAGTCTGGATTGTTATCAAATGAGGATTCTGGATGTGAATAAACAACGTGTTAATCCCTTGCATCAGCACCATCATTTGCTTATGTTATAAGTAATTCTTGTGTGTTGCTCATTGTTTTGTTGCACAAGCAGCTGAGGCTGCTTCAATATAAAATTAATATTTTTTTTTATTCATTCATGGGATGTGGGCATCGCTGGCCAGGCCAGCATTTATTGCCCATCCCTAATTGCCCTTCAGAAGGTGGTGGCGAGCTGCTGTCCATTTGGGGTAGGTATACCCACAGTGCTGTTAGGAAGGGAGTTCCAGGATTTTGACCTAGCGACAGTGAAGGAACGGCAATATAGTTCCAAGTCAGGATGGTGTGTGACTTGGAGGGGAACTTGCAGGTGATGGTGTTCCCATGTATTTGCTGCCCTTGTCCTTCCAATTGGTAGAGGTCGCGGGTTTGGAAGGTGCTGTCTAAGGAGCCTTGGTGCATTGCTGCAGTGCATCTTGTAGATGGTACTGCTGCCACTGTGCGTCGGTGGTGGAGGGAGTGAATGTTTGTAGATGGGGTGCCAATCAAGCGGGCTGCTTTGTCCTGGATGGTGTCGAGCTTCTTGAGTGTTGGAGCTGCACCCATCCAGGCAAGTGGAGAGTATTCCATCACACTTCTGACTTGTGCCTTGTAGATGGTGGACAGGCTTTGGGGAGTCAGGAGGTGAGTTACTCGCCTCAGAATTTCTAGCCTCTGACCTGCTCTTGTAGCCATGGTATTTATATGGCTACTCCAGTTGAGCCTCTGGTCAATGGTAGCCCCTAGGATGTTGATAGTGGGGGATTCAGCGATGGTAATGCCGTTGAATGTCAAGGGGAGATGGCTGGATTCTCTATTGTTGGAGATGGTCATTGCCTGGCGCTTGTGTGGCGCAAATGTTACTTGCCACTTATGAGCCCAAGCCTGGATATTGTCCAGGTCTTGCTGCATTTCTGCACGGACTGCTACGGTATCTGAGGAGTCACGAATGGTGCTGAACATTGTGCAATCATCAGTGAACCTCCCCACTTCTGACCTTATGATTGAAGGAAGGTCATTGATGAAGCAGCTGAAGATGGCAGTCTGGGTTTTTGTTTCTGAATTGTATAGTTTGAACTGAGAGTCTGAAGAAAGCTGTTTGCTCCTGGATTGAAAAGACCTCGCCTGGCTGGCTCGCCACAGCCTCTCCTATCTGCTCCCATCTCTTTCTCATGGAACTCCAAAACCCACTGAAGACACATGAATCCCAAGAGAGAAAAGTCTCCTACAGTGAACAAGGTTTAAGAAGAATATTGGGATCCAATGAAAAGCAAGATCTACCTACAATCAAGGACTCTACAGCGAGCTTGAAGCACAGTAACAAAAAACCCTCTTCAGAGATTGCCTCAAAATTTTCCACTTTATTTTTCTTCTGCTCTTTCTGTCCCTATCTGCATGTGTGTATCGTGTATGCATGCTAGCGTGGGCGCGTCGTGTATCTGTAGGCGTTAACCGAATTAGAGTTGAAGTTTAATAAATTTCAATCTTTCTTCTTTAAACCTAAGAAAGCATGTGTGTGCTGGTTTCTTTGCCTTATAATTGGAAAGCGATGAACAAAGGAGTCACCAAGGGGGAGCTAAAAACATGGTGTGTTTAAAATTAAACCCTGTTACAGTAAGACCAGGTGAAGGCTGCAAGGGAACCCTAGATCGCTTTCTCACCTGGTCGTAACAAGGTCAATGCCAAGAATCTAGCCCCAAGGATCTGGATTCAGTCCCGCAAAAAGTATAATGACATCACACAGTGGTCAAGGTCAGTGAGCACATCTTCAAATGCCATATCCTACCAATTGCACCAGTAGCCTCACCCACTGCTCAATTCACCACACCTCCATCGCTCACCTATTAAAAATGTCTATCCATCAGTACTCATACACAACATTCATGTGCTTCATCACAACCTCACACACTTAGCACTGCTGCAAGCTTCACAGCCACATCTCGCATACTGCCAGCTATTCAACCATGACAGCCACGTCATACACAGGTTGCACGACATTCAGTGATATACTTCTCTCTCTCTTGCAAGATGAGGTGGCACACAACCAAGGTCAGCAGAAGCTAAATGGAGAGGGACAGGTGCACCTGCATGCCATAACCCCCATGGATGTGCTGGCCATTACTAGAATGGTCATTGCTGAACTCGTGACCAGCAGCTAGGGCTGAATCAATTAAAGATCATCGTATTCCCATACATAATGGCTTTCTCACATCCCACTTCTTCATCGTCCCTTAATCTCTTCTGATTCACAAGCTGCATATGGTGTAAGCATACACCGCTTACTTTCACCCCTCTCCTCACCACAGTCTTATCCTTGTGGCTTTCTCCTTTCAAACACCCTAGAAGGGCAACCTGGGCAGTGGAGGAACAGCAAGAAGAGAATGATGATGAAGATGCAACATCACTTGATCCCATGCTCACAGCCACCAGCTCAGATACTGGCACTGCAGAGGAGAGATTAGAGGCAGGATCTTCATGTGGTGAGACACTGGGCACGTATGGGCTGCAGCTAGGGCAGGGAAGAATAGCGCAGATGCCAATTCACTGGAGTTGAGGTCACACAGGAGTTCTGCTGCAGAGGACTCAGATGAGGACTTCAGTATGGTGTGTAATCTGTGAGATGTGGCTGTCATGGTTGAATAGCTGGCAGTATGTGCAAGCTGTGACATGTGGGTGTGAAACTTGCAGTATTGATAAGTGTGTGAGGTTCTGGTGAAACATCTGAATGTTAGGTGTGAGCCTTGATGGACAGAGACTGAAGGCTGATAGGTATACACAACAATATGCTTGGTGCATTGAGAAGCCTGAGAAAGCCTACATTCAATTTCAAGGAGCATGGAGGAGTCCAGCACACTTGGCACAGGGTTTTGTGCAGAGCTGGGAGCCCATCCTTTCCAGTGTGGAAATGGTGGCCAACTCCATAAACACTTGTGACCCCAACCATAATGTAGCATCTGATGGCTGATGTCTCAGCTTCCATTGCAGAACAAGCAGTGGCGCAGTGGTTAGCACCGCAGCCTCACAGCTCCAGCAACCCAGGTTCAATTCTGGGTACTGCCTGTGTGGAGTTTGCAAGTTCTCCCTGTGTTTGCGTGGGTTTCCTCCGGGTGCTCCGGTTTCCTCCCACATGCCAAAGACTTGCAGGTTGATAGGTAAATTGGCCATTAGCAATTGTCCCTAGTATAGGTACGTGGTAGGGAAATATAAGGACAGGTGGGGATGTGGTAGGAATATGGGATTAGTGTAGGATTAGTATAAATGGGTGGTTGATGATCGGCACAGACTCGGTGGGCCGAAGGGCCTGTTTCAGTGCTGTATCTCTAAACTAAGTCTGTGTGCTGCAATGGAAGCTCAGACTGTTGCCATCATGGCTGCAGATACCAGTGTTCAAAGAAACTTGCAGGCTGTCACAACAGCCTGTCCTCCAACAGATTACTAGGATTGCTGAGGCACTGCCCTGGGAGAGTGGCAGTGGCTCCATGGAGCACAACCTTGCTGTTCACTCTCAGGATGACAGCATTCGTGCTCACACCCTTGCCTTCTGCCAGTGCCTTTTGTATTGCCTATCAGCCAGCCAGCCCAGACCACTGATGCCCATACTGAGATGGTGCAATCTGAAGCCAGGCCTTGAATACCCAAAGCTGCTTGAGGTCATCCGCCAAGGCCACCTGCAGTCACCTCCACTGAAAGTCAGCAGCCTTCCGCCCAGCCATGCTGCAGCGACTGGGGCAGCCCTGCATAGGAGCAGTTGGACAGACAAAGGCGCACAGAAGACAGGCACTAAGGGAATGCACAAGGATGATAGTTGACTTTTGATCTCAATATATAGCATGATTTCATTTATAGATTTGTTTTAGAGTACGTAATTTGTGGTGGCATTCATTTTTGCATTGTGGCCAAGGTGACGATGCGATGGTCAGTGACAGAGGGAAGGTAAGGAGTGTGGGACTGTTGGTGAATGGTGAATTGGGGTTGGTGTTACTTATATCTCACTCAAATTAACTCCTCATGTACAGCTCTGGCAGAAAGGGGCTGTCAAGGTTACCACCTCCCTTCTTTGTCCTCCTCTTGCTAATGCTCCTGATCCACAGATGCTTGCCTAATAGCTGGTGGCAACAGCTGTGGCCCCCTGATTGTGAGACCGTGCAGCATGCAGCAGACTCCTACGAATCCTGAGACCCGCTCAGCCGAGTACTGCAGGGCTCCTCCAGAGCGGTCCAGGCAGTGAAATTGTTGTTTCAGCATGCCAATGTTCTGCTCTATCATATTTCTTGTGGCAGCATGGCTCTTATTTCATGCATGCTACACATCTGTGTGTGTGTGGGTTGTGTCATGAGCCATGTGGTCAGCAGATAGCCCTTGTCGCCCAGTAGCCACCCTTTGTTTGCTGTGGTCACTGAAATGCAGCTAGCACAGCTGACTGCTGCATACTGAAAGCATCATGACTGCTGCCAGGATACCAGGCACTGATCTGCATGATGTGTTGCCTACAGTCACACCAGCTGGATGTTGAGGGAGTGGAATCCTTTTCAGTTCTGGTACATGGCAGGGTTGACATTCTGCATCCGGAAACTGATGTGCATGCAGTCAATGGCACCCTGCGCCATTGAGAAGTCTGCAAATCCTCGTGCTTGCTCCACCTGTTTATCTCTGACAAAACATAATGAAATACAGTTAGCTCTCTTTAAATAGAGAACATTAATGACCTCCCTTACGCAACAGTGGATGGCAAACTGTGAAATGTTGCAACATCTCCAACACTAGCCTGGAAGGAGCCACAGGCATGAAAGTTCATTGCCATGGTCACTTTAACAGCCACTGGCAATGTGGTGCTTACCCTGCTCTAAGGTTGAAGTTGTGGCTGCAGCAGATGACAGATTTCAATGAGGTTGTCCTTATCGAAGCATAAACGTCTCACACATTGTTCCTTGCTGAAGTTCAAGTACAAGAACTGCACCTTGAACAATGTGGGCAGTTATGGCTTCCTGCTGCAAACTCTTCTTCCTCCTCTCTCTTCTACTGCACCCATGTCTGGGAAGCAATTGGTTTGTGCAGAAGCCTCAAAGTCAGCAAAATGTCCTTTAACACCTGCCACACAACACATTGTAGAGTTTTACAATTTGAAACATCTATGGAAATCACCTAACATACATAGAATCATAGCAGAATCCAGTAGGAGTCAACCAGCAACTAACCTGAAAGTAGTTGGTGATAGCTTTAAATAGAGTTGGTGAGGGTTACTTCCTGCTGCTTAATGCATGGTTAGCTGTGCAAGCTTAAGAGAGGATGGAGCCTGGAGCCCCACAATAGCAGCATTGCTGTTATATCAGTGTTGTACATTGATTGATGTTGTGATCTGCCTGCTCTGCATATTTCTGGGAAATGTTAGCTGTGCGCATGCCTTCACCAAGATGGTGTCCAGCACAATTCACAACAGAATGGCTGCTAAGCTCAATTTTGCACTGTTTCATAAGGAAATATAGAATAAATCTCATCAAGTCTGTTTCTTCTACAGGCCGATACAATCAGCACTATCAGTTTCTCTATTCATTTATTTATTCTTTTGAGAGAGGTGAATAACCAGAGGTAAACTTCAATATAAAGTAATATGAAATTTCCTTCCAAATTCCAAGAAAATTCAGTGAAATTCCAAAATATCAGCTGAATATTTAATCCTGACCAACTGCATTCCACAGATGACATGTCAATGACTCCAGCAACACTGAGGCTATTTACATTTGATCATCTATTCCTGTATGTATCATCTTCAATCCCATTTGTAACGAGTTGCTTAACCAGCTCATTTTACACAGTTACTCCAAGTGCTTTAACTGGTTTTTCTGGAAGTGAGATTCCACATTGTGCGGGGGGTGGGAGGAGGGAAATAAAATCTTCCAATCTTCTGATTGCCTTCAACAATTCCTATGCATTGACTAGCCCTTCCAGTCAGGTGGGACGACTGCTGTTCAGTCCCTCAACCAGCTGTGAGTGTCAGCTGTTTTACCAACATGCAAAGAGCTGAGTCTCACAGCTGGCTGAAGCATCAGGAGTCTGAGGAGACTGAAAACAGAAGCTAGCTGTGGTTCCCATTTATATAGGGTGATCGGTGAATCAGGACGAATTAGTTTCCACTGCGATGTCCTGATTAAACAGCATTTACTGTACTAATGTTTCATAGTTCTGCAATCACAGTCAGAGTTAAATAACCTGCTTACTCCTACATTATCCATCCCTCTAAGCATTTGAGAGACCTGCATTATGTTCCCACTCAATCTTCTTTCCTGGGTAGATAAATGTAAGGTAATGCACACTCATGCAGCATACTTGATAAATGTGCACACAATGAGTGATTACCTGTTAGCAAAAGTGGAAAAGGAAAACTGGACTGTGATTACTGATCATTCACAGGAAGTATTAAGGTAACATCAAAATTGTTCATAGAAACACTATGCTTTAGTCCAACATAACATTGTGCCAAATCTGTATTTAGGATTCCATGGCATATTTTAGTTTTATTTTCTGTATGATTATAGCGAAAATTGTACTGTTATAATGAAAGGTGATTTTTTTTCATTACCTTATCTCAGTGTAAAGTAGGACAGAATGCACATGGGACCATCAATCATCAATTGGGGCTACTGGAAGCGATTACAAGCTACTGACACAATGACCATTTTGAGTCTCACATTGCAGGCAAGGTGGCCTTAATGGAGATACCCACTTAAGAACATAACTTACACATGATGCACCTGGGAAAGCCATTTTAACCAACCAAGAGGAAACAAAACAAATGGAGGCCTAGATAGTGTATTAATATTGCTGGTGAGTGCTGTTCAGTTAAACCTCCCTCTGCCATGCAGTATATTTTTGTCTGACTCAACTTTCTGCCTATCACAGGATTCAAATGTATTTGAAAATGTTGTTTTCTATTTACAACCTGCAAAGAGCAGCTGTTCCTCATTGCAGTAGACTCTAGTATCTTCTTTTGCATAGGGCACACCCACGTAAAAACCGTGATCACTAACAAAAGAGTCAAAAATCATCAGGCACTCCTAACAAGGTAGCTGATGATTTTTGACACATAATGATGAATATATTAACTTACAAAGCACCATCTAGCAAGACAACCAATACATTATTTGTGAAATTCTTCCACAGACATTTCAGTTCCCTTCTTCTGAACTACTTACAGTGCATGCTGTGCAAGATATTAATAGGACAGGTAAGGGACTTAGATCCATAGCAGCCACAATGGCTGGTCTGAAGCAGTCAGTGAATAATAAGGTGTTTCCCACTCAGATTAGAGTTTGAAAGCCAGAGAAAGCTGGTTACAAACATACTTATGAGTTGTACATTTCGTGAGTGGAGTCCAAAACTGTACACAGTTTCAAAAAAAGAGAATGAAAGCCAGAGTGAAGCATTTTGAGAATTCTCCTGCATGTACTACTTGATAAAAAAAACCTAACGGGTGTATTGTCTGTCTCCCTGTTAGGGTGCAACTTCAATCTGCACTGTGCCTAAGGCTTTAACAATGCTGCTGTTCAATTAGCCACCAGTAAGTGCGCAGGGAAGCTTCATTTATTTTGGACCCCCCTTTGTATTTTGCCTGACAGAATGGTTGAGACTAGCAATTCCACAGGGGACCATGAGTACATCCTACTATCTCATATTTTAATACTTTGAGTTTGCTGTGAATGTGATGGGTTCTTTTTGTTTGTTTAAATGGGTCCCTCTGTCTAGAATGGACATGATGCTTTGGGTATTTTTCTTTACATCTATGCTGCAGAGAACAAAATGTTTTATTGCTGAGCCAAATTCTGCACTTCTTAGATTTGAACTTGGATTGCCAACTCTCCAGGTTTATCCGGAGACTCCAGGAATGAAAGATTAATTACCAAAAAGCTGCTGTGAGCAACCCGGGAGAAAAAAAATCATTATGAAATAATTTTCTTTAAACACTTTTGTTATTAGTTGTAAAAATATTGGAGATGGGGGAGAAAAGACTGTTTTGGCTCACAGTCAAGAATCATCCAATCAGGTGACAAAGAATCTGTTACTTTTCCAATTGGCAAGGGAAGGTGGTGTGTTGCAAAGAGAGACATGTCAGCGGGCCAAAGAGCCTGGGGGGCGGGGGCGGGGCAGTTGGAAGTCATGAGATGAAAACACCATGAATAGGTTCAGAGTTGGCAACCTGACTTTAAGCAGAGCTAGTCAAACCAAATTCTCATTTCTCATTACTGTACATAAGTAATTTAGTCTCAACTCTAACCTGAGTAGAAAACAGTGGAAGACTGAAATCACTAAAACTTCCTGAATTATTGAACAAGTAAACTCCTGAAACTGACAAATTAAATGGTACAGAATAATGGGGAACAGTCAACCTGAATGTTAGATGCTACATTATAATGAAACTGTAATTGGTAAAAATGAATGATTTTTTATTATTGCAATTTTTCTGAAGTTTGCTAATTTTGCTGTGATAACAACATCCTTTATTCTCTCTCTTCAAGTGCCACCTAAAGTGTAAATTGATTTAGTTCTTTGTAAGATGCAGGAAAATAGGAGGAGCCACATCGGGGTGGCTCACTGGTGCATTCCCACTGCTAGGGAACATTCCTGGGTTGGGATGAGATGGTCAGCCAAATATGCTGGTTAAGGCCCCATTTAGGGGTCGGCACTTTGCCACTGGCGGAGTGCCCGCGCAACGTGCAGAGCTCAGTGGAGTCAGCCTCCCTGCAACAGGCTGGAGGTCATCGGAGCCAGAGGCTCCATGCTCCATTGATGGGGCCGCGAGCAAGAAAGGCTGGAATCGTGACTCATTCTGAACCAGCAGAGGGGTTTCCTCTCCAATCTGAAGGACCTGCTGGTCCTTTGTTTATTTTGCACTGCTGTGCAGCCCAGCAAGGGCGACTGCATGTTAAGGTGCCCTTGTGGTCCCTGACCTGTCTCAGCACTGTCTACTTCTCCCAGTGGAGTTGCCAAGGCTCCAGGACTGCTGTTCCTCTGATTGGGCCTGCAGCATTGAGAGCCCATTTGCCATCCTTAATAGGACGGTGAATGTGGAGGCATCCAATTAGGTGGCCGCTTTCTGGAAGATTGCTGAGCCTGTCTCTCTGCCAGCAGGTGCAGACTTAGGACTCCCATCTGATCCCAATATCAGGGTCCCAAAGCTTGTGGTAAAATCCAGCCCTGAGTTTCTGCATCTTACAAAGAACTAAATCAATTTACACTTTAGGTGGCACTTGAAGAGAGAGAATAAAGGATGGCTGCTTGGTTTGATTTGTCGCAGGGTCAAAATCTTACCTAAAGTTTATTGCTATTTTCCAACGCACATTGTCGTAATAAAAAAATAACCTGCTATAAACAAGCAAAAATGTTATGTCTAACACATGGTGTGGGTGATAAATTCTCATGCAGCATACATCATAAATTTGGGCAAGTGTCTCTGTGATTTTCTGTCCAGTAAAAGTGAAATGAAAGACTTTACGATTTAATGATGCAAATCGCATCAAAATATCACATTTGTAGTAGTTCTTGTTGTGTGATTGCAGCTCTCTTTTGTTTTCCTGTTTTGCCCTCGCTGTTACCCCTTGCCATACTCCATTCTCTTATCAAGAGGGTGGGGAATGTGGTCTGTGTTCCCAAAATCTCTTAGTATGACTGCTACAAGGGATGAGAGTATCCCATGTCAACTCCTTCTTCTGCTTTATTTTTCCCATCAGCAAGAAAGCATGAATGCTTTTCTAGGTGGCCTGGTAAGAATGGGAACTCCCCCAATATGTAACAGGTGTCTGCAGCAATGAAGATGGTAAAATACACCAGGTGGTGACATCCTGTCATCATGTACTTTTCACCAGCTCAGACGCCATTGAGTTTTGTATTTTTCCATTTCCTGCAACAATTTAATGTATTTCTATTATAAGTTAACTGATTGTTTGAGAGACATGCAATTGGTATGTGGCTCATGCATTGTTGTGTAGCCATGTTCAGACCAGTGAAGAGAAGCCTTTGCTGCTGTGCAGGTATGTTGTTCAATCTGTATGAGCAGCTGCAAAAATGTTACAAAGCAAGTAATGCCTAGCTTATTTTACATTGTTATTCTGCAGCTGTCTGTTACATACACAGGCAGCTTTCGTACCATTAAAAAAATTGCTTTCAACTGCAATTTAGATTGGCGGATCCCATTAAGTGTAATAACTGTAATATCCATGAGCTGCAGAAAATGAAACACTAAAGAACACATTTCCTCAGCAATCACTCTGCCACCAATCAAAAGCCCTACACTATCCAATGATTTCCTGTATTCATAACTATTACATCAACGGAACTGATGATCTTTTTACTACATTGAAACACGAGATATCTTCTATGACATCATGATATCATTGCACACATTGCCTGAGTCCTAACTTAATTCTCTCTCATATTATTCCCTATTCGAAGCTTTACAGCTTCTCTCCTGAAGGCACTGAGGCCTTGTTCAGTCCTGTTTGATGGATACTGGACACCATCTGGCACCTCACCCAAGTGGCCACTACTCATATATGAACCTTGACAGTGAGTATCAGCAGGATATTCTACCGGGGGATATCAGAGCTGATCCAATCCTATCCTCATCCTATGTTCAGAAATTCACATTTCCAGCAGGAGAGCAGTTAGAAGCAGGAGCTCTGGCTTACTTTCTCCTAACTCAAGGAAAAGGAAGGTAACTGCAATGCCTCTAATTCCATCTCAAACAACATCAACTAAATCAGCATAGGGCATGTTTCGAACCTGGGACCTACCTAGTCTGTATAGATCGGCTATCCACTGGATAAACTTGCTGAACCATTGAAGGAGCAAAATTATTGGGTCCGATTTTACCTGCTCCCACCTGCCGATTGTGGCCAGAGCCCCCACTAACTGCTGGCACGGGAACCCAGCTGTGGTCTCCTGCCACAAATGTCCTGTTCCTGCCGCTGGCCAGGCTGTCAATTTGGCTGGCTATTGGGTGGGAGTTTGCATTCTTTCATTTAAATGAGGCCCCACTGTTAAGATTGGCAGGGTCTCCACATCTCCTGCCCTGCCAGGTTTTCCCCATGCTTCTCCACACCCCCTCCCCGTTAATATTAGGGCCATTATTTCTGGTAGATAAATTTGTTCATCAAGCAGAACAATCATAGCATTGTGCATTATTCAGTAAGTTAATTGGGGAAGTATTGTAACTAACCTATGCATTATGCATTTCACTTCTGATTGCTGAAATCAGATAACACCCAGATGAAGTGATGTATTTTGATAAACTATTTGTGAATGAAATATGGGACTAGGTATCCCATCAGAAACAATTCCCTGGAGTGGACTACAAAAGCAAAATACTGCAAATGCTGGAAATGAGAAATAAAATAGAAAATGCTGGCAACACTCAGCAGGTCAGGCAGCATCTGTAGAGTCAGGTCTGTGACCTTTCATCAGAATCGAGAAAAGTTAGAAATGTAATCGGTTTTGAGCAAGTGAAAGTGGGGAGGGAACAAAAGGGAAGGTCTCTGATAGGATGGAGGGCAGGACAGATTAACTGACAAAAGGTTTCATGGTACAAAGCCAATGAGACAAGTAAAGGAACAAAAGATGCGACTAGATGAGGTGTGAATGGCAGAACAGCAGCCGCCCGAATACAAAGTAACGGAATTAAGAAAAAAATTGCTGTTGTACTTCTTTCAATTTAGAAAACTGTATTCCTGTCGCCTGTCATTTCAATTCTCTACCTTGCTCCCACTCTGACCTTTCTGTCCTTGGTCTGCTGCAGTATTCCAATGAAGCTCAATGCAAGCTCGAAGAACATCAACTCATCTTTCAACTGTTCTCTGTTTCTCTCTCCACATTGTTGCCTGACCTGCTGAGTGTTTTCTTTAGCATTTTCTGTTTTCATCCCTGAAATGTACTTCCTGGAGTGGAATGGCACAGTACAGAAGAGGGAGGCCCCAGGCTTGATCCTCATTTTTTATTCATTCATGGGATGTGAGCGTTGCTGGCAAGACCAGCATTTATTTCCCATCCTTAATTGCCCTTGAGAAAGTGATGGTGAGCTTACTTCTTGAATTTGCTGCAGTCCATGTGGTGTAGGTACACTCACAGTGTTGTTAGGAAGGGAGTTCCAGGATTTTGACCTGGCAACAGTGAAGGAATGACGATATAATTCCAAGTCAGGATGGTGTGTGACTTGGAGGGGAACTTGCAGGTGGTGCTGTTCCCATGCACCTACTGCCCTTTTTCTTCTGGTGGTGGAGGTCGCTGGTTTGGAAGATGCTGTCATAGGAGCCTTGGCAAGTTGCAGCAATGCATCTTGTATATGGTACTCACTGCTGCCACTGCGTCGGTGGTGGAGGGAGTGAATGTTGAAGGTGATGGATGGGGTGCCGATCAAGTGGGTTCACTGTTCTGGATGGTGTTGAGCTTTTTGCCCATCTAGGCAAGTAGCGAGTATTCCAAAGACTGGGCCTAAGCTAAGCTATAGGATGTCAGCAGAGCAGCAATTGGAATGCCACATAGGGGGAAAAAAATTAGGCAAGGCTTTAAGTCCTGACTGTTATCCACTAACTGCTCCTGAAAAGAGTGTAGAGTGTGAGATTGTGAGAGTGAGTGAGAGTGTGTGAGTGAGAGCATGAGAGTGAGTGTGTGTGTATTGGATGATAAGAGGATTGATCGTTTCAGTGTTCCTTCCAATTTGTTTCCATTCAATTTGTAGTCCAACAGAAGAGAGACACTTGGCTGAGAGACTGGAGGCAGCTGGCATCTGGAGAATGATAAACCCAGTATAAGTCAACACCTATAATTTTGCATGGTCATCGGCAGATAGGTGTGTCAGGATTTGCACATATGGTTCATGAAATCTTAGCAGGAGTAGTCAATCAGAGTACGTTGGTTCTTGATCATTCTGCCTTATGTTTTTTCATGCAGTGCCACTGAAGACAGAACATACTGTAATTGGGATGTTAACATTAGTTAGTCATTTATTCACATATTAGTGGTGTAATCGGGGCTGAGGTCCAAGCTTGCTTTGGGAAAAGGAGCCCACACCTTCTCTAATTATTTGCCAAAGTAAGGCACGTTCAATTCTTTCTGCGGATGTCTGGATACCAAAGAGTGGGCACACAGTATCTCTCATACAGCCTGACAAGCCTCTTCTTCCAAAATATATCAGACTCCCTTTGGAACTTTATTCTTTCCAGTGGTGGAACTGACCACTCACACACTCTCACACTCACACTCTTACACACACACTTTCACATCCACTCACACACACACTCACACTCATACACACTCACACTCACTCTCACAATCTCACACACACTCACTCTCACCACTCTACACTCTTTTCAGGAGCAGTTAGTGGATAACAGTCAGGACTTAAAGCCTTGCCTCATTTTTTTCCCCCTATGTGGCATTCCAATTGCTGCTCTGCTGACATCCAATAGCTTAGCTATGGCCCAGTCTTTGGAATACTCTCCACTTGCCTGGATGGGCAAAAAGCTCAACACCATCTAGAACAGTGAACCCACTTGATCGGCACCCCATCCACCACCGACACAGTGGCAGCAGTGAGTACCATATACAAGAGAAAATAAATAATTTAGACCGAGTGGCCAATCTGCACAATCTGACTAGGCCACCTTATACAAAGTATCATCTTGCACCTCACCTGCTGTTGACTAATTTGCTACCTAATCTTAGCACTTCAGTTCCAAGATGGGGAAATTTGATGAGACCCAAATGCCAGCAGGAATTGAATCAAACAAAGTGAAAAGAAACAATTAAGAGGCAGCTAAAATATACCTACCTTTATATCCCCATAACCTTTCAATGACCTTCAGCATACTTACCTCTACATAGCAATCCTTGGTGTCCACTTCAAATGGGGGTGATTTCAACATGGTGTATGCAAAAATGGTGGGCAATGAAGTGCAGCATTGGCGTTACCACCAACTAGTATGTAGATGCTGAGTCCGTGTGTTTAAGGCAGGCACTGGCATTGCCACTGGTCCTAAGAACTAGAATATTCATCAGCAGAAAGTGAGTGATGTGCTGGCAGGATGGGAGTTCTGCCACTTTCCAACGTAAAATTGCAACATCATCCAAACTCAGGTGTGAAATGCAGTCTCACGTTTTTCTTGAAAAGATTGAATTATCCAATAATTTGACTTAAGCAATTTAAATAATGCAACGCAGGAGGTGTTTTCTGCTTAACAAAAAACTCAATTTGAAAATAACATAAATTAAGCAACTTTTAATTAAGGGATAGATTGTAAAACAGAGGACAATCTTAGTCTGGGTTAGAGGCACCAATTACTGGCCAATCTGCACAATCTGACTTGGCCACCTTACACAAAATTATTATTTTGCACCTTATCTGCTGTTGACTGGTTTGCTACCTAATTTTAGTACTTTAGTTTCCAGATGGGGAAATTTGCTATGCGAAAGCACGAACTGTGCATATAACGAGTGTCACAATTTCATTGCCATTGTGTGCCCCTATATGCCAACCTAGAACACCTGTAAAACCTCAACAAAAGCTTCAAAAATATAATATAAGCCTATGACATAAGAAATACAGTAATTACACTGAAAGTGAAGTGGGTCACAGGCTTGTAATTTAACCTGTAGGTGCACTGCACATTTTTTCACTTGCATTTAATAAAAAAGCAAATAACAGCCTGAAGAGGAATATCAGATGATCCTTTTTCCAAAAGCTACCTCAACATTCACTTTTCTACCTCCAACCCATTTCTCCTGCCCATTTTAATTCACAGGGGAACTCTACCATGTCCAGAACCAGAACCCGCCTCTAACTACCCATCCAGGGACACGGGGCTGCACATGATAGCACCTGCAATACAAATGCAAAATACTGCGGATTCTGGAAATCTGAAATAAAAGCAGAAAATGCTGGGAATACTCAGCAGGACTGTCAGCATCTGA
The DNA here is from genome assembly GCF_036365525.1 of Heterodontus francisci. Taxonomy (NCBI): domain Eukaryota; kingdom Metazoa; phylum Chordata; class Chondrichthyes; order Heterodontiformes; family Heterodontidae; genus Heterodontus; species Heterodontus francisci. Next base: position 48,531,682 of record NC_090386.1, on the reverse strand, counting down.
GGAGAAAGAAACAGTTAAAATTTCAGGTTGATGACCTTTCATCAGAACTGCAATGCTGGCTACACTGCAGCATTAACAAGGGTCTGGAAGGAGGCCTTCAGCAATCATTCTTGTTTAGAAAGGTGTGTGGATGTGCTGTGAGAAGATATTAGAAAGGACCTGAACTTAGTTCCCATAGGTAAATTAATTACAAATAAATATCTAAATTAGTTCATACTGGTAAACTCTGAATAACTATGCTACTCCAGTCAACAAATTAGCTGTCATTAACATTATCAGTTACATTTGTTGGAAAATCTTCAGGTCCAAGCGCTATCAATAATTAATATGTGCAAGCATAGAGCTCTCTGTTGATAAAGCATTGACTAGAAACATGAAAGATGGCACCAGAAATACAAACCCACCAGTCGTTACAAAGGGAGCTTTGAAAGCTAGCAGCTGGCTCACTGGTCATAGTGTTAACACAATGTGGCATGAAGTAATAAAGCTTGGGTCCAGTCTTAGAGTTCCTGTCACAGCTGAGACTATCTGGGGAGATACTGGGTACACAACATCTATTTCAGAATGTTTCTGTGCATCTTTGGTACCACCAAGCCAACAGTGGGATATTGGAAGGGTATCTCAACATTGAAAACACCGCAGTTATTGTTGAAGAAAATTAAAATCACAACAAAATTATTTCTGTGGCAGTTTAATCTGATTTATTTTTCAAACAGACAAACAAACTGCTATTTTTTTTAACCAGCACAAATTAAGATACTGGCTGGACTTTTTCGCTTGTCAGACGGGAGCCGTCCACCGACCGAAAAGTCATTGGCGATCCCGCCTCTACTGGGCCTGGGGATCCAGACCCAATTTTACAGTCCCCAGTCCCTTAATTGGTCTGAGGTGGGACTTCCACCTCATTGAGGCAGGAAGTCCCGCCTATTGGAGCTGCTGGCCAATCAGCGGGCTGGCAGCTCTTAGTCCCAGCAGCGCCACCGGGAGCGGTGACCACTGCTGGGACTGCAACCCAGCTTCAAGATCAAGATGACGGAGAGAACGGAAAAGAGGTTTGTTTTTGGGGCCTTGCTGTCGGTGCTCGGTTGGGCCCTGGCGAGGCGGGGGAGTCGATTGGGGGGGGGCGTGTTGGGCATTGGGGGTGTTTGAGGCATCGGGGGCGGCCCTCTGTCGGCCACAGGATGCCCAATCAGGAGGGCCCCCTCCAGGCCATCGGAAATCTGCCTACTTTTTACAAGCAGCTCTTCTCAGGCCTGTTCCGCCTACCTGTCAATGGTAAAATCCCCGTGGAGGCGGGCGGAGGTGCTTAAGTGGCTGTTAACTGGCCACTTAAGGGCCTTGATTAGCCTGGGGCAGGTGGGCCATTTCTCACCGCTGTCGCCCTGCGTAAAATGGCAGCGGAGGTGGGAGCATGTCGGGAAGGGCCGCCCGAGCCTCCCACTCCGCTTTAGGCTCCCCGCCACCAGCCTGCTCTTTGGGGGGCGTAAAATTCTGGCCACCATCTCAGTGGAAAAACTGGATAGAAGAATTGTTCCATGTCACTCAGGATCACTCTTATCAACAGAATGCAGAATAGCACTAACATAGCTTGGGAGGCCGCTGCTGGTCAAAGTGGATGGATGATGCAGGGGAATGAAACCGAACACAGAGAGAAAAAAAAGCTGTTTTCTTGTGAAAAATCCTTGCACCTTGTCCTAATTTAAAAAAGTACATTAATATGACTGCAGAGGTCACGGGCTCATTAAAGGACCTGGGCCCCTAAATTCTCAGGTTAGATCCTGACATATTTGCCAGGCTCACATTCCATATCGACCTCCAGTGCTGTCCCTGCCAGTATGGGGGAGTCATGAGGAGAGCACCTCATTTACATGCATCACTTTGGCATATCCAAGGTGCTCACTTTACCCATGTTCGTTGGAAACCCCAGTGAACGTCCACCCAACAAGGAACTTTCCCAGGAACCCCAACATCACCCTCAGCATCTTGAAGGGGCTCATGTACTAACATTTTTTGGAGAAAAATGCAGGCCTTCAGGGTCCAGGCCACTTGCTCATTTTTGCCTTTGGTATGTCTCTTTCACTCTGTGTACTGGCCTCCTCTAATACATCAGGTTTCACTGGAGCCTGAGGAGCAGGAACCGCTGACATAAATATCCCTGCCCCTGGCTTTTCGCCCCGGTCATAACATCCCTTGTAAGGGATGATCAAAGGTTCCGTTCCACACAAGACCATCAAGAAATTTCTGGAAATGGCAGAGATCCAGCACAACTGCATCTCACCAATGCTATTTAAAGGGATCATCAGTCTCAGTAAGGAACAGCATGTTGGACGTCTCCGCTTCACTAAGGAGGTTCCTATTGAAATCTGCTACCTGCTGCAACCACAACTGCATCCTCAGAGTGGGGCAAGGACGGCATTGCCAGGCGCTGTGAAGGTTTCTGTGGCCATGAACTTTTGTGTGTCTGGCTCCTTCCAGCCTGGAGCAGGTGATATTTGCAACATCTCGCAGTTTGCCATCCAGTGTTGCATAAGGGAGGTCACTGAGGCTCTAAATTCCAAGGGAGCTGAAAACATTACATTCTCTCTTGCCAGACAGAAGCAGGCCGAGTGAGCATGTGGCTTCATGAAGAGTGAAGGCTTCCCTACGGTGCAAGGTATCACTGACTGCACATACATCGCACTGCAGGCATCGCATGTCAACTCTATGATGTATCGCAACCGGAAGGTATTCTACTCCCTCAATGTGCAGTTAGGGTGTAACTATATTTTGGGAACATGCAGGTCAAGGCTGGGTATCCTGGTAGAAGTCTGCGGCGCCATCAGCATTTTAACCACCCACAAAAAAAGAGGGTGGCTACAGGGCAACAAGGGCTATCCACTGACAACATTGTTTATGGCTCCAGTGTGAAACCAATGCCCATGTGGGCAGCATGCACAAAACGAAAGCCAAGCTGCAGCACAAAGTATGATTCAGCAGACCTTTGAGGTGCTTAAATAACGCTTCTTCTGCCTGGACTGCTTTGGAGGAGGCCTGCAATATACGGCAGAGTGTGTCGAGATTCATCATTGTCTGCTGTATGTGGGCACAACCCTTGCCACCAACAAAATGGCAACTAGCTGAGGAGAAGGAGCCTCTCCTTTCTGGCAGGACTGTCCGTGATCGACCCATCCGATTGCGCTACCAGTGAACGCAATCCCGATTCCCTATTCACCAACAGTCCCACATCTTAACTGACCTTTGTTACTGACCATCACAGTGTCCTCTTGGCCACAATGCTGGAATAATAGCCACCACAAAACAAGCACTTCAAACTGAATTTATAAATAAAAAATTGCCATATTGCATAGAAATCTCAACAAATCATCTTTGTGCATTCCTTTAGAGTCTTTACTGACCCTTTCGATTCCCTTGCTATTTTCCATGTGCCTTTGCCTGTCCTAGTGCTCCTATGCAGTGTTACCCCTGTAGCTGCAGCATGGCTGGTGGAAGGCTGCTGATTTTCAGTGACATAGAATACAGGTGGCGTTGCAGGATAACCTCAAACAGCTCTGGCCTGAGAAGGCTTGGCTTTGGGCTGCACCGTCTCGGCATGTGTCTGGGCAACAGCAAGGGCACTGGTGGGGTGGCAGTAGTGAGAGGATGAATGCTGTCATCCTGAGAGAGGACAGCAGATCCGTGCTCCAAGGAGCCACTGCCATTCCCCTGGGGTAGCACCTCAGTAATCCTAGCAATGTGTTGGAGGATAGATTGCTGGACTGCGGTGACACCCTGCAAGTTCCTTTGAACACTGGTTTTCGCAGCTATTCTGGCAGTGGTGAGTCTTTGTGGCAGCAACTGAGCTTGCATGACATCAGTCTGAGCTTCCACTGCAGCACCCAGGTGGCTTTTGCTTGTGCTGCAATGGAAGCTGAGATATTGCCCACCAGTCACTACATGGTTCTGCAAGTGTTCTCATGGAGTTGGCCACTACTGCCACCCGGGAAAGGATCAACTCTAAGCTCTGCAGAACGTCCTGTACTAAGTTGGTGACTGATTCCTTCATGCTCCCAGGCCTGCCAATGCACCAAACATACCCATCAGCCTTCTTCTGTACGCTGCCCCATTGAGGTCTTCATCTGAGTCCTTGGGTATCGGAAAGGAGAACGACATTAGGGTAGGGTTGTAAAGGCCTGCTCAGGTGACGAAAAAAAAAACTCGACCCGAACCCGACCTGACCACCGGAATGTTCCCTTTACCCATCTTCCGACTCCCAATCTGCAGGAAGCTGCAGCATGAGCTGACATCATAGAGACGCTCACTCGCTCACTGCGCAGACTCAGAGTTTCCCTCTTTGACGTCCCGGACTCCCAGCTCAGGTAGGTTTTTTAACTTTTAACACTTCTTGCTGTGTGTGTCTGACCCGGACCCAGCCCGACCTGACCCGAGCTCGAAAGCCGGACCCGGAAGAGCGACCCGACTCAATCCGAACCCCATGCATGTCGTCGGGCCACGTCGGGTTCGGGTCGGGTAGAAGGCCTTTATAGGGTTGTGGTGAGAGGAGGGGCAGGGAAAAGCAAGAGGCGCATGCTTACACCATCTGCAACTTGTAAATCAGAAGAGATTGTGGAATGACGGTGAATTGAGATGTGAAAAGGAGAACTAAATATGACAATATCATCATCTTCGATGGTATCTGCCCTGCCACTGGCCATGGTCTCAGCAATGGGTGCTCTGATGATGGCGAGCACCACGTCCTCCATGGGGGTAAGGACATGCAGTCGCACCTGGCCCTCGCCATTTAGATCCGATTACGTGCCACCTTGTCTTGCAAGAGAGAGGAAAGTGCATCAGTGAGTGTGGTTTAGGTGATATGGCTTCTTTTGTCTTTCTTTTGGGCCTCCTTATCTCGAGAGACAATGGATACGCGCCTGGAGGTGGTCAGTGGTTTGTGAAGCAGCGCCTGGAGTGGCTATAAAGGCCAATTCTGGAGTGACAGGCTCTTCCACAGGTGCTGCAGAGAAATTTGTTTGTTGGGGCTGTTGCACAGTTGGCTCTCCCCTTGCGCCTCTGTCTTTTTTCCTGCCAACTACTAAGTCTCTTCGACTCGCCACAATTTAGCCCTGTCTTTATGGCTGCCCGCCAGCTCTGGCGAATGCTGGCAACTGACTCCCACGACTTGTGATCAATGTCACACGATTTCATGTCGCGTTTGCAGACGTCTTTATAACGGAGACATGGACGGCCGGTGGGTCTGATACCAGTGGCGAGCTCGCTGTACAATGTGTCTTTGGGGATCCTGCCATCTTCCATGCGGCTCACATGGCCAAGCCATCTCAAGCGCCGCTGACTCAGTAGTGTGTATAAGCTGGGGATGTTGGCCGCTTCAAGGACTTCTGTGTTGGAGATATAGTCCTGCCACCTGATGCCAAGTATTCTCCGAAGGCAGCGAAGATGGAATGAATTGAGACGTCGCTCTTGGCTGGCATACGTTGTCCAGGCCTCGCTGCCGTAGAGCAAGGTACTGAGGACACAGGCCTGATACACTCGGACTTTTGTGTTCCGTGTCAGTGCGCCATTTTCCCACACTCTCTTGGCCAGTCTGAACATAGCAGTGGAAGCCTTACCCATGCGCTTGTTGATTTCTGCATCTAGAGACAGGTTACTGGTGATAGTTGAGCCTAGGTAGGTGAACTCTTGAACCACTTCCAGAGCGTGGTCGCCAATATTGATGGATGGAGCATTTCTGACATCCTGCCCCATGATGTTCGTTTTCTTGAGGCTGATGGTTAGGCCAAATTCATTGCAGGCAGACGCAAACCTGTCGATGAGACTCTGCAGGCATTCTTCAGTGTGAGATGTTAAAGCAGCATCGTCGGCAAAGAGGAGTTCTCTGATGAGGACTTTCCGTACTTTGGACTTCGCTCTTAGACGGGCAAGGTTGAACAACCTGCCCCCTGATCTTGTGTGGAGGAAAATTCCTTCTTCAGAGGATTTGAACGCATGTGAAAGCAGCAGGGAGAAGAAAATCCCAAAAAGTGTGGTATAGTGGTTGAATACCCAGCAGTGTGTGCAAGCTGTGAGATATGGGCATGAGGCTTGCAGTAGTGTTAAGTGTGTGTGGGTGCGGTGAAACGATGAATGTTAGGTGTGAGTCTTGATTGATAGAGATTATTGGTAGGTGAGTGATGGGGATGTGGTGCACTGAGCAGTGTGTGAGGCTAGTGGTGCAGTTGGTGGGATAGAGCTTTTGAAAATACATTCAGTGACCTTGACCACTTGTGTGAGGTCATTAAACTTTTTGCAGTATTGCATTCAGGCCCTCGGAGCTTGACTTCTGGCATTGAGCGCCAGTTATCTGGTCCCACTGCCCTTGCAAAGTTTCTCTGGAGGTCCTCCTGGCCCCATGTGGATAGAACACATTTCTCATCCTGCCCACCTCTGCCATCAAGGCTGCTAGTACAGTGTCTGAGAACCTTGGAGAATGCTGTCTCCCCTGTTGCACCAGAAGTCACTCATCTTCCTGCTCAGACTCTCTTAAACAGTTCCAGAAACTGCTCCAGTCAAAATGCACCTCCCCTTTAAGAGGTATGGGTTGGCTCTCAGTCGTGCAAACTAGCTTTAAGCGGTGCTAGCTTCACACAAACCTGGGACCCCTGCTGAGGTGTTCAGCCACTCAACAGTGAGCTTGGCGCCAGCTACATGCAGCAATCACACTAATAAGGAGGAAGCACAAAGTTGACATGCTGCCTGCATCGGAAGCTACGGGTGTGGGTTAATTGTGCATCACAATCTCCTTGCCTGTTTTCAGTGACTATCTAACTTTTCCCCGTGTACCTTCAGGTCCCAGTTATTTTTGTAAAACATTTTTATTGTATCCCCAGGCTAAATAATCAAGAAATCAAAGTAGAGGTTTGAAATGGTATTCAAGTAATTCTTTTCCATACTTCATTCATGTTAAGACTAATGTAGTGAATGTCAGCTTAAAGATGTACTTATCATGAGGGCAAAGTGTTTGTCACTTCTCACCAATTGCAAATTTGTGTAATGTACATCTGAACTTAAGCCCAGTTACAGCCCCATTAATGTGAAGCAAAACTTCGCACCATGCTAGTGGAGTGCAAATGCACCTAAGACAAAAGTGGGCAGACGAATAACTGGGCCTAGAAACTCAAATGTGTCTAAATGGGGGCTCCAGGGAACAATCCCTGCAACTGAATGGATAGACCCGAGGCATACTAGATATTGGGCCTCAGCATCATCGAGCTGAACTCACTTAATAGGTGACCGCAGAATACCCGCCGATGAAGAGGACTAGAAATCGAGCTGCTGCAACGGCAGTGTTGGACTTCAGGTAAATGGCTGAAGGTAACTGGATGGTGGGGTGGTGGGGGGGGGGCGCGGTAATCAGGACAGAAGAGTAGAGGTTTGGAGGGTCATGGTCAGTGTTGATTGAGGATCATGTAGGCTGGAACTGAGGGGAGGGGGAATCTGCAGCGATCGAGGGGTTGAGCAGCAGCGATCAATGGCGTGGTGGCTGGAAACAGCCCACATGTTTTTAATATGCGATTGTGAGGAGTCCAGCTCCACATTCAAGTAAGTATATTTTATACCCATGTCATGCTCATGTAAGGAGAAATTTTGAACTATATAATGAACATATGAAACAGACCCGAAATGGACACTTTCCCTAGAAAACAAAATGGAGTCAAGAGGTCAAGCGACCTTAACCTGTACTGCTCATACACATGGAAACTGCAGGAGCCCTGAACTAATATTCATGTTTAGACAGATCTTAGAGAAGGCATTACAATGCAAATAATGTGATAATAGCTACTTCTCTCCAACAAATTGGGCAATTAGGGATCGGCAATAAATGCTGGCCTAGCCAACGATGCCCACATCTGATAAATGAATTGAAAAAAGCATTGCAGACTTGATGACACCAAATCCAAACTCAAAAGAATGAGTGTGAGAAACTCCACTTTAACAAGATGGAATGAGAATGGGTGACACCCCAGACCCCATTATCTAACAATGGCCTCACCATTAGACACCATTAGAGAGAACAATGAGACAGAAACTCTGATCACATGACAGAAACCAAGTTTCTGACAAGGAATTTTAATAAGAGACATTCTGGGCAGACAACGGGAGTGCCATCTATGCCATTGAAGAGACAGGACCGTGCCTCGGATTGCCATCTTTAAGCTACATGAAGGCAGAGACCGAAAGTGGCCTTGAACTCCATACCTGAGTTTTCGCCATTGAATTGTGATTGGGAGATAACCAAAGAAGTCTGCAACAACCCAACCATCCTCCTGAACCTTCCAAGCTTTTCTCTTCAGTGAACCATAAAAAAAGTCCCGCACTGTTTCAAATCTTCACTCCGTGGAGAAAGCAAGTTTTACAGCAAACTCTTTTTAAAACCATCAGATCTAAATGCATGTTTTCTTTTAATCTCTATCTTTTCTTGTGTGTGTGTGTGTGTATCTATATGCATGTGAGAGTGGGTGAAGTTGCGAATATTTTGGTTATTGTATCATTAACATTTATCTTTCTTTTAAACTTAGAGAAAACCTGTCATTTGTCTGTTTATTTATCATTAAAATGCCCAGGGGTTCAAACACTTTTTTAAAACGCTGTCTTCGGGCAGTTGAGAGGTGAAAAAGAACAAACCATTCCTATCATCTCCCACCTGTCTGTTACACTCATCTTACCTGCAGGTTGTCTTGCTTTTTCTGGCCTGGAGTTTCCACAAGATTGCGCTGGTTTTTTCAACACAATTCACCCAAAATCAGCCAAACCAGCAGCAAAGATCAATGAATTTCAAGAGCAAGTTATGTTTAGTGCAAATCAATTTTACACGATCTTTTGCACTGGGTTGCGAAACACATCCTCAAAGTCGACCCCGCTCACAAGACTGGCCAAACCTCCAGATCAAATTACTCACCATTGCCACTTTCCGTTAATTGTGCCCATTTGCAGATCTCCAAGGAGACTCTAAACATCAAACTTTTTTTTTCAGGTGCAGGAACATTAATAGATACCTTTGAAAAGCTACTAAATATTAAAGAAATATTTTATTTACTCCGAAAGTGAATACTGTACACTAATGAAACTGGTAAATGGTTCTGTGTAGCTTGTTAAAGTCATTTTCAATACTTAAAAATAGGTTACTCAAAGGTAATGAGTGAAAATGCTTATTTTATGATAATCCCATTTTCAGCTGTATTAATAAAACTGCACCGTTACCACTCTTAAACATATTAAGGAATATTTTTAATGCAAAAAAAATTATGTTCTAAAATGCTGTCCAATTGGTCTGGCTCATTAAAGATTTTACGTTTGTCGATATTCAAATGAGTTTGAGCAGAAACTTCTGAACACAATTTGCGCTCCGATTGCTGATTGTGCCCAAAGTGGAACCTCTGCACCTCATTCCTTAAGAATCACTTACTAGGCCACATTTCGCCTGGTTTTCCTAAATGCAGTCAGTATCGGTTGCCTCTGGGTGAACCAATATTTCAGAGAGTGCTTCAAATAGGCTTCAGGTCCCATATATAATCAAAGGGCCTAATGTCTGTTTCGGGTCGCCAACTCTGATTGGTGTATTTCTGGAGGTCTCATCACATGATCTCTCTTCTCTAACCATTCCGTCCCACACTCCCACGATTAAACACCTGACATCCTCGCAGTACTTTGCCTTTCCCATGTCAATTGGAAAGTGGTTGGACTCTTTATTACCTGATTGGATGATTCTTGACATCAATCAAACTTCTGTTTTTCCTATCGCTGATATTTTTAAACTTAAGAGTTTAAGTTAATGTCCATTGATTTTTCTCCTTGGTTGGAGATTCCAGGACAATCCAGGATGGTCAGCAATCCTACGCCTGTTTCAGGCATTGGTCCTGGATGCTAATTTTTTTGCCTACATCAAAATGGCAGCCTTCCCACCATATTGGAGTTTGACGAGGCTGCTTAGTGCAGTTGAATTTCTAGGCTGTAAATTTCAATAGAGCTGAAAGACATCCAGCACTGAAAGGGTAAAGGACACCAAAGAATCCCCATCCCCTTCACACCTGTGCTTATGCATCAAGTGTTCACTCCATTGCATTTACCTCCGCACCTCTCCATTGTGGGAGGAGGTAAGGGAACTGCAAGTTCTTCAATTACCCTAGGTACGAGTGCTGCTCACGTCGTGACTTGCTGTAGTGCGCACCTGTTTTTTTTTTGGTCTTGGGCAATACGACAAGGCAGTATTTATTGCTGAACCCTAGTTGCCCTGTGAACATTAAGGATGAGCACCTAGTGTGTGGGTGGGGGGAAATCAAATGTCGGTCAAACCACATTTGGATGGCAGGTTCTCTTCCCTGAAGGACATTAGTGAAGCAGTAGGGTTTTTACAACAGTATGACAGCTTTCATACACTTATTCACAAATTACCAGATTTATATTTAGCATTGATGCAGCATTTGCTGGTTATGCTATCCCACCAGCTCATTGAAAAGTATCTTTACATAATTTCTGTGAAGCAGTGTGGCGTACAACAGTACTGTAGTGTATTGGAGAGGAAACATTGGCACAGGGAACAAAATAGTTGCTTATTTAGTAGAAAGCCATATGCACAAGTCCCTAAAAATTTGTTTTTTTGCCTACAGAACTGAGGCCACAACTAAAAGAGCAGCAGACAATGAATTCACTTGGCTGCCAGTGAGTTGGATACGAGTGTGCCAATACACTGAAAGTTACTGTTAGCCCGTGATTTGTCAGCAAGAGTTCTATCACTCAGATCTGCTCATAAATTGATATTTTCAGGACAGAATGATGGTACTACAGCAACAAATTAAGCTGCACTCAGTCACCACAGAAATGTCCAGCATTGGTTGCAGTATGTTGCACTGTGACAAAATAATTTTCCCAACATGTTCTAGATGCTGGAAACCCTGCCTTGGAGCACCCCCCCCCCCCCACCACACCCCATCCCCCGGTGTGATTCAATGGGGCTCAGGCACTTAAGTGCCCGGCACCCGGATCCCCGTCCCTATGAAGACTGAGATCCCGCCTCTAAGAGCTGCCGGCCAATCAGAGTGTTACAAAACACCAAAGCACATGGGGTTGAGACAATGCCACAAACTGTATCAGTGATGTTAGGTTAGGTAATTATGTTCATCAAGCTGGGTAATCTTCCTCGGAACACAGGTCCATACAAAATTAGAAGAAGCCAGTACATTCCATCTAATCCCTCCCAGTTCAAAGATAGTCATAGTGTTCTCCCTTATACTCCGCAGTCCCTTTTTCTGTGACAATCTATCCAATTCTCTCTTGATTTACCACTATATGCCTTTACTGCCTTGCAAAGCAGTTTGTTTCATAAATGTACTTTCAAAGAAAAGTAGCCAAATTTAACCTCTCGGTTCACCTTCCCTCTACTGCACTTCAGTTCATTGCACTTGTTGTAGAAAATGTAATGTCCAAAATATGACATAACCATAATTATCTAATTATTCCTCTTTGTACACAGGGCATCTTTACTGGTTCTCTGGTTTAGCTTGCCAAATCAGTGTTACTTTGTGCTGGGCAATTCTGTACTTCCAACAAGTGCGCACTAGGAATTGGCTCAGAACTAATCTCATTCTATGTTAAGTTCACAGTAACGAGGGTGGGTCCAATCCAATTCGATGTTGTTCTCTCAACAGAAATCAATATGTTGGGTGGTGCTGTGGGTCAGAAAATTGCCCTTTCACTGCCGGGATTTGGATTCAAATCTAGCAAAAATCTGATGGATGGAAGTTATCTCTTTTGTTGGGTATGAGCATCTTCCATGCAATCAATTTGGTGGTCTCAACACAGTTCTTTAGTAGATAGAGGCTCACATCACAAAACTACCACCATTATGGCACTCAATTGGAATGTTTAGTTGGAGAATAAATAGAGTGACTGGTGTGGGTAATAGCACTAGTGCAGTAGCGATAGCTTTTCTGAGGTTTGAAGGTGATGGTGTATTGTTGGAACAAAGAACAGGGAGCTTTTCTTGGCATCTAACCAGTGGTGAGATGACATGGAATCGGAGGTAACCTTTTGACTTGGGTTGAAAATTGGTTACGAGGTAGCAGTGAGGATAAAAGATATGGGCATTAATATTAACCATGCCCTCTGACCGAATGATAGATAGGAGAGGGCTGGGGCAATGGCTGAGTGGCATTTAAAGAGTTAAATATAGCAGGCACATCTCCAACACGCCGTGCATACACAACTGCTGCCTTTTTTACAGCGATGAATATCGGGGTGTTCAAATATCCCGGCGTGGAGATACGGGACACTAAATTTATGCCAAAAAGGGCAATTGTTTTAAGAATACTAGTCCAGTCCAGTTGTGTGATTTTGGCCTGGCATGAAATCATTCTAATATTCATTTTTAATTTACAAATGTCTAGAATACTATAAGGAAAGCCAATCCCGTAGATAAAAAGGCATTACTTTACAGTAAATCAGAACTGTCACCTCCAGCATACAGAAGCACTGAAACATTTATTCAGCCTCATATTCCTGGCACTTGAAATTATTTCCTTCATGCCTGATAGCCAAATCACAATATGGCAGGTCTCCCTCGAGCCATGGGATTGTTAGTGCGGACTCACAACATACTGGCAACTGATGTGGCATTTCGTGTACAGCTGTCACTCAAAGGCAGGCAAATGCAAATGAGGGCGGGCCCGGCAGTGTTCAATTACTGCTCCATGGCTGTGTACAATACGGGCTTCAGTCAGAGCAGACAGCCATTCTTCAGACTCAAATCAAAAAATAAAATAGCAGCTCCCTCAGGGAATCTGCTTCTGGGATTTTATTTTTCCTCTCATAAAATATTAAAACTAAGTTAGTCGAAAAGCTGCTTGAAAAAAATGACTCGATAATGCAATTGTTTTGTGCAATGCTATATGCAATGATCGGTAATGTAAGGGTATGCCGTTAGGCCATATAATAACGCATACTGAGATTGGCCAATTGGAAAAACGATCCGCCTCAGAGAGTTCAATGGCCATCAGATTTCATTTTGAACCTGAACACCATCTACAAGATACACTGCAGCAACTCGCCAAGACTCCTTCGACAGCGCTGTTCAAACCTGCGACCTCTACTACCTAGAAGGGCAAGGGCAGCAGACACACAGGGACACTACCACTTGCAAATTCCCCTCCAGGTTATACACCATCCCAACTTGAAAATATATTGTTTTTCCTTCACTGTTGCTGGGTCAAAAAGCTGGACCATCCTTCCAAACAGGACTATGGGTGTACCTATGCCACATGGGCTGCAGCGGTTCAAGAAGGTGGGTCACCACCACCTTCTCAAGGCCAATTAGGGATGGGCAATAAATGTTGGCCTTGCCAGCAATGCTCACATCCCATGAATGATTAAAAACGTGTATGACTTGTCTCTAACACTCAACAAATCTCCTCCAAGTAGGAGGCTTACTGAGTGTTACAGTCAAGTCATGCATTTAACGTACACTTTCAAAATACAACACCAAGCAAGTTTTTTCATGTAAAATGCTTGGATCACCAAGTCCATATCTTCAGCAAACAATGCTCTTGCTCACAGTAGGAAAATAAGAAGTGTAAGGAACTGGTGTTTTGTACAAACCACTTTTGCTCTGGAACCCTGTTCTCTTTTGAGCTTCTTTTCATGCAGTGTTGAGTCAGTTTCAACTCTGATTAGACTCTAACTCAAGCCATTCAAAGACATCAGATCTCAGGCCAAGTGGGAACAGGGGACCATGATATGACAACATGTTCCACAGTAACTGCACGAGGACAAAGTTTTCTCACTTTGAACCTTCAGCAGATGACTTACAACCCATAGTTGGTTCCAATTATGTTGCCAGAAGATTACTTTTTTGCACTAATTTCACATTTCAGAGATTTTGTATAAATGGAAGTGCTTAGTCAGAGATTGTTTGCACTGGGAGCTACATTTGATGAAGCTGATAAAAAGCTTGCAGTCCATCGTTAATAAAATGGTACACTTGAATTATCACTTATCATTGAAATATGACATGGTTATTATGGTCAGGGTAGTGGAAATCTGGAATTCTCTCCCCCAAAATGCTATAGAAACTAGGTCAATTGAAAATTTCAAGACTGAGATTGTTAGATTTTTGCTTGGTAAGGGTATTAAAGGACATGGAACTAAAAGGAGTTGAAACACAGATCATCCATGATCTAACTGAATGCTGGAACAGACTCAAAGAGCTGAATGGTCTACTCCTGTTCTTATTAACGTACAATGTTTTAGAGAAACAATAACTCAAAGTGCCAGTAATTTATTGGTGACTTTATCAGTGCAGTGGTGGATGTGTGACTAGGTATGCAATCAACAGAACTAGAGCTGATGGCACAAACCCAACCATTTACATATTGCATTCTTGTAAGGGATTAACATTTTTGGTGAATACTGAGTACTGCAAACTGTTGTTTAATTAGTTGATATTTAAATAAAATATTTATTTACCACAATTTTTAACCTTAAACTGAAAGAAGTGTGTCAAAACAGCCAAAACATACTTCCCCACATCTGTGATTGCAATGTTTACCAATAGGAAAAACTTGCTGTCAAGTGACAAGAATCAAGTCAGATTTCCCACCAGGGCAAGTTGCATTTTCTCTGAGAAGCACCCCACTTAGTAAACACATTGGGAAGGGATGAAACTTATCTTAAATGTGGTGGTCAAACTGGAGGTCCAACTGCTGTCGGAAGTTTTAATCAGAACACACAGCGATGTAGGATGAGCATATGTTACCAGGTCAAATCAAATTTGTGAGAGTGAAATGTCATTACTAAGAATGGAAACCATGAACAAAAGGATAGATTTCTGTATTTCAAGATGGTAGCATATCTTTAGTCTTTTCAACAAGGTCAAGCTTCAAAAATGGTACATGGTAAACTCTAACCATCTAGAAGATTCATGCTGAAGACTGACCTTTTTTGCTTTCTCATTTCCTTACTCTCCTGATGCCAGTTACTGCTTGTTACAGTGCAGTGCCACAGGTGCCGGTGATCTCTGTACCTCTGCCAAGCGGCCATTATTTTTGTGTCAGCTTTGACCGTGAGTGCTGGCAGAATATTTGCTATAAGGGCATAACATCAGGGCCTAATCCTGTATTCATGCCTGATATCCACACATTTTCAATAGGGTCATCTTGATAGTGATCAGGAATGGGAACCTTGGTTCATTTTCCTCTCCCTAACCAACTGTAACTGAGGCCAACTGTAAGTCCCAAGTGCCACCCAAGCTAGGTTCAGCTAGCTTGACTTGGACTGAACCTGTAACCTTCCTAGTTTGTATGGAACTGCATTGCTTAAACACTCCAAGATTCAGCACCACTGAAAAGATTATGATGGATGTATTGTCTGCATCACTTTAGTTATAGAAATTTACTGGTCGTGCATTAGACACCATTCTCTCTAACTGAACCACAGATTACAATGTACATGAAAGTGATATTATGACGTGCAAACATATTGTCCTTGTGCTGATCACTATCACAGTAAAAAAGGGTAAAATACTATTGCAACGCTCATAGGCTTTAGGTTCAAATACCACATCAAGATAAAACAAACCAATGTTAAAAAAGCAAAATCACTTCTGGTGCTTCACTTGTATCCTTTAAATTGTAATAGTGAGCATAGAGCTGGTTTTTCCCTGCCCTGCATTAGCCAGGTAACGAAACCATCCAAAGCTTACCATTCAACTATATTCAAACAAATTTCTCATCAATGATTTGAGAGCATTTGCTGACATTCTAAACTCTGTGAGTGACAGTAGTGTCTCAAAACACCACTTTGTTTACTTGCCATCTTTTTTCCCCAACAGACATTAGGAAGCGGGTTCTTCATCACTAACAGTTTTAAACTTTTTGAAAAATATCACAGCCAGTCCATGTCTAAGGCTTAAGTGCAGATCCTTGATGTGGCTGAAACATAGAAAATAGGAGCAGGAGTAGGCCATTCGTCCCTTCGATACTGCTCCGCCATTCATTATGATCATGGCTGATCATCCAACTCACTAACCTATTCCCGCCTTCTCCCCATACCCTTTGATCCCTTTAGACGCAAGAGCTATATCTAACTCCTTCTTGAAAACATACAATGTTTTGGCCTCAACTGCTTTCTAAGTTAGCGAATTCCACAGGCTCACCTCTCTCTGGGTGAAGAAATTTCTCCTCATCTCAGTCCTGAAACGTTTACCCCGTATCCTTCGACTATGACCCCTGGTTCTGGACTCCCCCACCATCGGGAACATCCTTCCTGCATCTACCCTATCGAGTCCTGTTAGAATTTTATAGGTTTCTATGAGATCCCCCCTCACTCTTCTGAACTCCAGCCAATATTATTCTAACCGACTCAATCTCTGCTCATATGTCAGTCCCACCATCCCAGGAATCAGTCTGGTAAACCTTCGCTGCACTCCCTCTATAGCAAGAACATCCTTCCTCAGATAAGGAGACGAGAACTGCACACAATATTCCAGGTGTGGTCTCACCAAGGTCCTGTATAATTGCAGCAAGACATCCCTGCTCTTGTACTCGAATCCTCTCGCTATGAAGACCAACAATGTAACCTACATGCACATGAAGACAAATATGCCAACTTAATGCCATTGTATCAATGGAAACTATTTGGTTACCAAATAGGAATGTCGGGCTTGCAAGTGATGGCCATCTTGGAACATTATATTGATATACAGTGGCAGGCTAAATGTCACAATCTCCATGGCAACAGTATTTTGGAGAGAGTTTTATGTCATTTTATACAAGCCAATTAAGTTTTATCTGAGGACTGGACAGATCATTGTGTGCTCACTCCCACTGCCATCTTAGAGTTTATTGCTTTGAATCACGTCACTGTGGTAACCACTTACTGTGAGATGGTAATAGCTTTGAACAAGCTAACTATAGTGACACTCCCTACCCCAGCCCCACAGGATAACACACAGCTTTTAAATAGTTCAGCATGTTGGCTTGAGGCACGAAATGCAGGATGTCAACCTGAACCAGCAAGAACATTTCCCTCCACGCCTCCACAACTCATTGCCCCACATCAAAGAAGGAACACAAAATGTTCCCCTGCAGGGATACTTCCAAGTTCACTGGAAATCTCTCAGTATAATTTTCTACCAAAATGACATTATGTTTGAAGAATGCTTTAA
Source organism: Heterodontus francisci (assembly GCF_036365525.1). Classification (NCBI taxonomy): domain Eukaryota; kingdom Metazoa; phylum Chordata; class Chondrichthyes; order Heterodontiformes; family Heterodontidae; genus Heterodontus; species Heterodontus francisci. Next base: position 48,514,497 of record NC_090386.1, on the reverse strand, counting down.
GCTTGTTATCTGATTTTTGTGGAATAATTCGGTTAAAGTCTTTATTGAACTGCATCTGCTTCCTGCATTCTTTGCTTACAGAACAGTTATGAAGTTTTATTGACCATGCAGAAGTAGGAGAACAACAATGCAAATGCAAGCACAGGTTAGTACCCTCCAGCAGCTGTTTCCTTCAACCCTTTAACTGTTTCCATGGATGAGAGGGTTACTATTCTTTCTACAAGCTAACTTCTACCTTGTTGGTGTTGATTAACTCTTCTCCATTATTATGAATTACTGTTCACAAAATACTCAAGAGCTACTGAATATATAGGGGTGTCAGTTTGAATATCGATATGGTTTCCATATGATACACACAACAGAACACCATTGAAGGTCATGTTTCGCAAGATTTCCGTACATGTTTTCCAAAACAACACATTTGGCACATAACAAGGAATACTGATTAGAGGAAATTCTCCTTTGCTTACAAACTCACTATTATATAGCAACTGCATGGCAAACAGAGGGAGAACAGAGCCCTTACATTACCTTTCATCCAGTTTAACCTAAGGCCGTTTGCTCAGAGCCTCAGCAGTCTGTGCTCGCGTGCATTATTCAAGCATGGGCTGATAAGTGGCAAGTAACATTTGTGCCACACAAGTGACAGGCAATGACCATCTCCAACAAGAGAGAAGCTAACCATCTCCCCTGTTCATTCAATGGCATTATCATTGCTGAATCCCCTACCATCAACATCCTGAGGTTACCATTGACCAGAAACTTATCAGGACCAGCCATATAAATACCGTGGCTACAACAGCAGGTCAGAGGCTGGGAATTCTGCGGTGTGTAACTCACCTCCTGACTCCCCAAAGCCTATCCACCATCTACAAGGCACAAGTCAGGAGTGTGATGGAATACTCTCCACTTGCCTGCACGAGTGCAGCTCCAACAACACTCAAGAAACTTGACACCATCCAGGACAAAGCAGTACGTTTGATAGGCACCCAACAAGCACATTAAACATTCACTCCCTCCACCACCAATGCACTGAGGCAGCAGTGTGTACCGTATATAAGATGCACTGCAGCAACTCACCAAGCCTCCTTTGACAGCACCTTCCAAATCCACGACCTCTACCACCTAGAGGGGCAAGGGCAGCAGATGCAAGGGAACGTCACCACCTGCAAGCTACCCTCCAAGCCACACACCATCCTGACTTGGAATTTTATCGCCATTCCTTCACTGTCGCTGAGTCAAAATCCTGGAACTCCCTTCCTAACAGGACTATGGGTGTACCTAGACCACATGTACTGCAGCGGTTCAAGAAGGCAGCTAACCACCACCTTTTTCAAGGCAATTAGGGATGGGCAATAAATACTGGCCTTGGGATGCTCACATCCCATGAAAGAATTTTTAAAAGTGGTGGTTTATGATTTTCAGGGACTGTTACTGTAGAAAGTTCCTTAACACCAGGAAAACCTAAATTTTATTACATTCTTGGGATGATATTCAAATTGCTAGGGTATTTTTACTGTAAAATTGTAAACTAAACTTATAATTATAATTTAAAATTGAAACATAAGACAGTAGAAGATTTAACTCCGCATATGATACAACATTTACTAAGAGCAACTAAGCAAATACTCAGAATAATAGATAATCAGGAGAGAGTCACAAGGATGTAATCCAATCAAGAGCTTTAGCTAACATTGTCATTATTTTAATTTTGAGATTAGATCATATCATTGAATTTATTCCCTTTTTTGATACATGCAGTTTAGTTTGTTAGTGAGATTTTTAATTCTGTTTCTCAAGCTGTGTTTTTGCTGATGATGGCTGACATGCATCTTCATTATCTCACATCAAGCAAGGTGACACTTACAAACTGATCTGAATGTCACGTACTGTCAACAGAATAGTATTAACAACTTTGATTCCATTGCTGAATGCCAGCGTTTACCACAACCAGTCCACACAGGAAACCTTTGTTATAGTGCAGTACTCATGAACTGATCAACACCCTAAAATGGCCTTATATATCCTTCAGCGGGTGATGAATTCTTGAATTGGGATTCCCTCCCATTGGTAGGTTAGCAGTGGGGCGAAAATACCACCCAGCAATGTGAATCCATTGTTAATCTGCAGCAGTTTTCTCCCAATGCTCCTCATCTACTAAGCAGGGTAGGTTTGGAGTGGCAATAACACTCCTGATAGATTTACGGTGGCTAGGAGGGAGGGAACTACAATTCTGGGGCAAACTTTAAGACACGACAACCAATTAAAAGGCAACATTACTTTCTGCATGAATGGCTGAAGCAGCAGGAACCTCGAGTGAGTCAGCAGCTGGAAGGGTTCCCAGATTCTTGGATTCACCCTTAGAAGTCGGGGTGGAAGAGCATGATCATTGGGCACTGAGGGCAGGAAACCCAGTAAGAGGGTGATGCAGGCTGTCGAGAACTTGCAGAGATAGTCAGTGCTACTCCACAGCCCACATCACTGGCAAACAGTATAGAAAAAGGTTTAATGATCTCACAAGGGCAGCACTCTCACCAATACATATCCCAAAGCATTCAGCCAGCTTTCTCTCAACTGCTTACCTGTCATACTCTCACTGTCTCAGCATCTGACTGTAAGGAGAGCTCATTTCTGCAAAAAGCAACCTTGGTAAATTTTGCTTCTCTCTGCCAACTCACATTATTTGCCACAAGGGGCACAACAAGTCTTCAAGGACAATGAATTTAAAAGGGACAATGCATCATCTTTTTATGGGGGAAAAGTGCTCATGCAAATTGCAGGCCTTTAACATAGCCTTCTCTCTGTCCAAAGGGAAAGTTGGCCTACAACCAGTGCGAATGAAATACAACTAGTTAAAAAGCAGTGGAGCTGAAAATCCTGAACGCATAAGAGATGCTGTTGCAAATTGTGAGCCAGCTAGCAGGAGAACCTGAGGCAGAGGGTGAAGTTGGAGGTGAGGTGCAGCAGAAGGTTGGTAAAATCTGGGAAATGCTGATCATAGGTAGCCTCAGCTTAATGAGCTTTTTCAAAGTATTGCGGTGCCCTTACACTCAGCTACTATTTCTTCAAGGAGAAATATCTGCATAACTAAACAAGCTCTTTTGCATTTCATATCATATGGGATGCTTTTCAAAAAGGCCAGCCTGATCATGGATCATGGGTAGGTAAATGGATTTGTGGTATAGATCAAGAATGAGCTCATTAAATAGTGGAACAGGCTCAAGGGGCTGAATGGTATCCCAATTGTGCAGAGCTGCTCTGTAATAAAACATCATTATGAAGCTGGGATTGTTCTCATTATAGCAAAGAAGGTTACGGGGAGATTCAATAAAGATGTTCAAAGTTACCACACTTTTAAAACTGTTTCCACTGGCAGGAGGGTAGGTCACCAGAGGGCACACATTAAAGATAATTGGCAAAAGAACCAGAGAGGAGATGGGGAGTTTTTTTTGAAATAGTTGTTATGATCCGGAATATATGCCTGTAAGGAAGGTGGAAGAAGATTAAATAGTGACTCTGAATACTGGTAAGGGTGATCTGGAGAATGCAGCCAGAGCCATGTCCACTGTACCATGGGTGGCTCATTTGTGCAGGGTGTGGGGTTGGAGGAGTGGGTGGAGGAGGAAGATCAGGAAAGCACTAGTGATAGGAGATTCAATAGGGGAACAGACAGACGTTTCTGTGGCTGTAGGCATGTCTGAAGGATGCTATGTTGCCTCCCTAGCGTCAGGGTCAAGGATCTCAGTGAGTGGCTGCAGAACATTTGAAGGGTGGGGAGGTGCTGGGGGGGTATGGTGGGCAGCCAGAGGTCATGGCACATATTGGTACCAATGACATAGATAGAAATAGTAATGAGGTCCTGTAAACAGATATCAGGGAGTTAGGGAAGAAATTAAAAAGTAGGACTTTAAAGGTAGTAATCTCTGGATTACTCTCAGTGCCAAGTGCAAGTGAGTATAGAAATAGGAGGATAGTGCAGCTGAATGCATGGCTGGAGAGATGGTACAGGACAGAGAGTTTTAGATTCCTGAGGCTTTGGGACCGGCTTTGGGGTCTGTATGCCAGATGGGTTGTACCTCAATGGGGCTGGGACAATATATTGGCGGGGAGATTTGCTAGAGTTGTTGAGGAGAGTTTAAACTAGTTTGGTGGTGGGATGGGAACCTGAGTGTAGTTCAGAAAGAGGAGGACCAAAACTGGAAATGGAAGGCAGAAAATTAGTAGGTGAGTATGGAAGGTCGAAGAAACAAAGGCTAGAAAATAGATGACAAAGGAGTTGTTCAGTTATTAGTGGTTATATACTTCAATGCAAGGAGTCCAGTGAATAAGGCAGATGAGCTGAGGGAATAGATAAGACATTTGGAAGTATGATGCCATAACTATTACTGAAATGTAGCTGTAAAGGAGGGCAGGAATGACAGCTCAACATTCCTGGTTACAGGGTTTTCAGACAGGATAGAAAAGGACCTGGGACGGGTGGGGTGGGGGGGGGGGGGGGTGGTGGTGGGGGGCCCGGTGCTGTGGTTGCAATATTGGTTAAGGAAACAATCACAGCACTGAGGAGGGATGATATGCTAGAAGGAGCATCAAATTAAACCATATTGGTTGAACTGAGGAACAAAAAAGGGGCAATGATTCTTCGGGGAATATACTATAGAGCCCAAACAGTCAGAGAGAGATTTATAGGCAAATTGCTGAGAAGTGCATAAACAAAAGGGTGATTGTTACAATCAGGTGAGGAGGGGTTGAAGGGCTCCCCTCTTTTCCTTCTCCTTGTTTGACCACAATAGATTTATTTCTTTTTAAGTAGATATACTTGCCAATTCTGTGTGTTTAACTCATTTATGCACTGTGATCATAAAAAAGCCAATCAGACAGGTTTTCTCAAGTTTAACAAAGAAGGAGGTTAACTTTAATGTACTTAAACTGATCTAAGTAGAAATAATAAAAATTCATGCCCCACACACACACAAATAGGTAACAGAGTGAAGGATAGATTGGTCGAATTAGAGTCCAGAGAAATAAAAGGTGTGTGTCGTGGGTGGAGGCTGATGACTCAGCTGGCTTCAGGCTGAATTTGGTGGTCCTGAGGCTTCTGACTTGAAGAAGTGGATGCTGATTCAGTGGTTCTCCGGGAGAGAGAATTCCTTTGAGGGAGATCTCTGTTCTTTCTGGAAAGTTCTCCAAACTGTTTAGCTGAAGGAGGTTTCTGCCTATTCTTTCCAGAAAGTTCCCTACTGTGTAGCTGAAGGAGGTTTCTGTCTGTTCTTTCCGGAAAGTTCCCTTTCCACAATAGCTCTCCCATCAGGCTTAAGTAAGTAAGCATAGTCAGCAGATAAAGTTCAAAGCTTGCAAGGTTTGAGTGGTTCGTCTCCACCAGTTTAATCTTCAGGTTTCCAGTGGGTGGATTTAAAAAACAGCCTTCGACTTAGCACGTTTTCATGACAGTGATAATAGTAGGCGATTTCAATAACCCTAATGTTAATTGGGATAAATTCAATATAAAAGATAAGAGGGCATTGCATTCTTAAGATGTATTCAGGAGAACCTTTTAAGCTAGTAGATAGCAAGCCCAACAAAAGAAGGGGCAATTCTGCATTTAGTTTTAGGGAATGAATCTGGGCAGGTGGAAGGGGTATCAGTGGATGAGCATTTTAGTGGTAGTGATCATAATTCAGCTTGATTTAGAAAAGTTAGGAAAAGGGTAAAGATGGACCAAGAGTAACAGTTTTAAATTGGGGAAAGGTCAATTTTACCAAGCTGAGATGTGATTTGGCAAAAGTGAACAGGAAACAGCTACTTGAAGATAAATAAGCATCAGAGCAATGGGAGGCATTCAAGAAGGAGCTAAAGAAGGTTCAGAACAAGTATGTTCCCACAAGGAAAAAGGGTGGGACTTGCAAATCTAAGAGCATGCAGAGTAGGATAAGGCAAAAAAAAAAGAAAGCTTATGTCAGATGCCAAAAGCTTAATGCTGCAGAAAGCCTACAGGAGTTTAGAAAGTGCAGAGGTGTAATTAAAAAGGAAATTAGGAAAGCAAAGAGAGGGCATGAAAAAATATTGGCAAATAAAATCAAGGAAAACCCAAAAATGCTTTATAAATGCATAAAGATCAAAAGGATAACTAAAGGAAGAAGTGGGACAATTAGAGACCTAAAAGGTAAATTGTGTCTGGAGGTGGAAGACATGGGCATGGTTCTTAATGAATACTTTGCGTTTTCACAGAATAGAGGGATGAAGCAGCCACTGTAGTTAAGGAGGAGGAGTGTGAAATATTGGATGGGATACACATAGTGAGGGAGGAAATATAAAGGTGTTTAGCATCCTTGAAAAAGGATAAATCACCAGGCCCAAATGAAATGTATCCCAGGCTGCTAAGGGAAGCAAGGGATGAAAACTAGGCTGATTCCTGGGATGTTTACTAGGTTGACTCCTGGGATGGCAGGATTGATGTATGAGGAGAGATTGGGTCGACTAGGCCTATATTCACTAGAGTTTAGAAGAATGAGAGGGGATCTTATAGAAACCTATAAAATTCTAACAGGACTAGACAGGCTAGATGCAGGGAGGATGTTCCCGATGGCTGGGGAGCCCAGAACCAGGGGTCACAGTCTCAGGATACGGAATATGCCATTTAGAACTGAGATGAGGAGTAATTTATTCAGTCAGAGGGTGGTGAACCTGTGGAATTCTCTAAAGCAGAAGGCAGTGGAGGCCAAGTCATTAAATATATTCAAGAAGGAGATAGATATATTTCTTAATGCCAAAGGGATCAAGGGATATGGGGAGAAAGCGGGAACAATCAAACTTTTCTGAATGGCAGAGCAGGCCCGAAGGGCCGAATGGCCTACTCCTGCTCTAATTTCCTATGTTTCTATGAATAGCAGAAACTCTGACCATCATTTTGCAATCCTCTCAGGCTACAGGCGTGGTGCCGGAGGACTGGTAACATTGTACTGTTGTTTAAAAAGGAAGGATAGCCCAAGTATTTACAGGACTTTAAGCCTAACCTCAGTTGTGGGCAAATTATTGGAAAAAATTCTGAGACAGTATAAACCGTCATTTAGAGAGGAACGAATTAATCAAGGACAGTCAGCACGTATTTGCTAAGGGAAAATCGTGTCTGACTAACTTGATTAAATATTTTGAGGAGGTAACAAGGAGGGTTGATAAGAGTGGCATGTTTGATGTAGTTTACGTGGATTTTAGTAAGGCTTTTGAGAAGGTCCCACATGGCAGACTGGCCAGAAAATTAAAAGTTCATGGGATCCAAGGGAAAGTGGCAAGTTGGATTCAAAACTGGCTCAATGGCAGGAAGTGGAGGATTATGGTTGGCAGGTATTTTTATGACTGAAAGGCTTTTTCCACTGGGGTTCCACAGGGGTCAGTACTGGACCCCTTGCTATCCGTGATATATATCAATGATTTAGGCTTAAATGTAAGAGGCATGATTAAAAAGCTTGCAAATAATCCAAAAATTGGCTGTGTGGTTGATAGTGAAGAGGAAAGCTGTAGATTGCAGGGAGATATCAATGTATTGGGCAGAAAAATCGCAAATGAATTTCAGTCCAGAAAGGTGTGAGGTAATGTATTTGGGGAGGACAAACAAGGCAAGAGAATATACAATAAATGGTAGGATTCGGAGAACTGTAAAGGAATAGATGGACCTTGGAGTGTATGTCCACAAATCCCTGATGAGGGGGCGGCACAGTGGCGCAGTGGTTAACACCGCAGCCTCACAGCTCCAGCAACCCAGGTTCAGTTCTGGGTACTGCCTGTGAGGAGTTTGCAAGTTCTCCCTGTGACCACGTGGGTTTCCACCGGGTGCTCCGGTTTCCTCCCACAGCCAAAGACTTGCAGGTTGATAGGTAAATTGGCCATTGTAAATTGCCCCTAGTGTAGGTAGATGGAAGGAGAATGGTGGGGATGTGGTAGGGAATATGGGATTAATGTAGGATTAATATAAAATGGGTGGTTGTTGGTCAGCACAGACTTGGTGGGCCAAAGGGCCTGTTTCAGTGCTGTTTCTCTCTATGACTCCATGATATTAGGGCAGGTAGATAAGGCAGTTCAGAACACAAATGGGATACTTTCCTTTATTGGCCAAGGCCTAGAATTTAAGAGCAGGGAGGGTATGCTAGAATTGTATAAAACACTGGATAGACTGCAGCTAGAGTACTGTGTACACTTCTGGTTACCACATTACAGGAAGGATGTGATCATATTAGAGAGAGTACTGAGGAGATTTACGAGGATGTTGCCAGGAATGGAAAATATTAGCTATGAGGAAATATTGGATAGGTGAGGGTTGTTTTCTTTTGAACAAAGGAGGCTGAGGGTAAATTTATTTGAGGTGTATAGAATTATGAGGGGCCTAAATAGTGGACAGGAAGGACCCAATTCCATTAACAGAGAGGTCAATAACCAGGGAGCACAGATTTAAAGTAGTTGGAAGAAGGATTAGAGGGGTGTTGACGAGTGATTTTTTTTCACCCGGGGAGTAGGGATCTGGAACTCATTGCCTGAAAGGGTGGCAGAGGCAGAAACCCTCATTGCAGCTAAAAAAACATCTGGAAATGCAGTTGAAGTGCCATAACTTACAGGACTACGGACAAGAGCCAGAAGGTGGGATTAGACAGGATACCTCTTTCGGCCAGCACAGACACAAGGGGCTGAATGACATCCTTCTGTGCTGTAAATCTTTCTATATTTCTTAACTGAACAATGGTATCAGACTGTTCATGGCACTAACAGTTGAACTTCATATAATGTTGGATTCCTTTATTCCTTCATTGAAAGATGCTGATTCTAGGTAAATACATATAGTAAATGTTGAATTTTCATGTTGCCATACAATCCAACCTTTAGCGGCTCATGTTACCTCAACCTACAATCTGTGCAAACACTATTACACTATTATAGGGCAGGATTTTGTGTAGGAGGCGAGGCTCCCAGCATTGGGCCAAAAAGGTGGGGGGAACCCCGCCTCTGCTTTTTCACGTACCCCGCACCACCACCCCCCACCTCCGCAACGATCCTCCGGTCTTTTTAAATCAAATAATCAGGAGCTGGGATCCCCATCCCTTCAAAGATGGGGTCTCGCCTCCATGAGCTGCTGGCCAATCAGAGGGCCAACAGCTTAGCAGTATTGGCAGCACCACCGGGAGCAGTGACCACTGCCAGTTCTGCAGAGGCCTCGGACCCAGGCCCAGCACTGAAACCCCAGATAAGAGGTAGGTGAGGCGGGGTCGCTGGGGCCAGTACAGAAGGCCCTGATGAGGGGGCTGGGGTGTTGGTCGTGCAGTCCAGGGGAGGGGGGTCCCAGGGGGGTAAAGTTGTTCCTGGTGGGGATCCTCCATTGGTCACAAATTGTCCACGAAGGAGGGACCCTTGCCCCCAAGCCTGCAGAGAGGGCACCTCATGTTGCAAGGCATCCTCCCCGCATGGCAGAGGTCCCCTACCCCCGCCACTGGTAAGATCCCAGGGGCGGCAGGAAGAGGCCCTTAACTGGCTGTTAATAGGCCACTGAAGGGCCTCAATTGGCCTCTGGGCAGGAAGTCCATCGTCGCCTCCGGGATGATCGCTTGGTGACAGGGAAGTGATGGACCCTCTGACCCGCCGCCCACCCGCCATGATACTCAGTGACCCCCCCATCCCCCTGACCCTGCCTCAGGGGCCCACACAAAACCCAGCCCATAGACTTAGATTTGAAGGTATTTGGATCAGAAAGTTCACCATTTTAACTTCTATTCCATATACTACAAGATGCAGATGAAATGGATCTGATTCTATAGTTACACATACACTAACAACAATGCATAAGAACATCCCCCAATTTCGACTGATAAAATTGCACATGAAACATGGGATTTCACTATCATTTTGTTCCACTGCATTTCCTGTTACAACATCGATGTTGGATAGCTCCCAAACACCACATTATAATGAGGGCTTGTTATACATTGTAAATGTACTTTGCCAGAATTAACCCATTATCCAGCCAACAATACTGTAATTGTAACTCTATTGTCTGCAGCTCTGAAGAACACATTCTACACGTCACTGCAGACAGCTGTCTCTATAACTGATGTATATGTAGCTCCTGTATCTGCAATACTTATATAGACAGTGGGCTACAGTGAAACATGGAACATAATAATCTTATAAAAAGCATGTGAAGAAGGCGACAGAATTTCAAAATTATTGGGCGAGTCACACTTGCCACTTTAGGTTAACTGTGTAACTGTATTTAACATTACAACTTCATATCATTATAGAAAAAAATGAACATTCAAATCTTACTGATAAACACATTTCTGTTTCCAGCATGTGGGTTGATTTTTCTCTTTTCTCAAAACACATATGGAATAACTATTTTTTTGTTGTAATTGTTGTTAACAAAATTGCAAGAATGCATCGCTTTGAAACACACGAGCTCCGAGAATGTGATTTTGTTTGCAATAATGAAAAAAAAGAAGCCAATTATGATGCAGCTGCAATAATGATCCTTTAACACTTCTCAAGCAGCTAACAAGCCACTTAGCCAGCATAAATAGTGAAAGGTTTATTAATGTGGCTATGGAGGGTACAGCATTCGCAGATAATGGCTCAATAAAAAAATGAGAATAGCCCAATTTACTAATCAGGCCTTGAATGCACTAGCATCCTCAGCAAAGGAGCATCATAAAGTTTTTTGGTAAGGGATAACCAGTTACAAATGCACAAAGGAGGCAAAAAGCTATTCGTTAGCAAAAGAGTGAACGCCATGTCAACTATTCTGAAGACTTGGCAGGAGATCGGGATGCTGATGAGGAAAAAGTTTCAGTACAGTGTGAGGACCCAGCATGTTGCTCGCACCCCATTTGACTAGCATAGTGATACAGACCTCAGGGTGGACTGTTTTCTGACAGAAGCTGTTGTAGCACAAGGACCACAATGAACACACATGTAATATTGCAAGTAGGTGTGATTAGGTTGATCCAAGTGTTAGCTGCACTGCTATCTGCCACTGAGTATGTGGCAATGTCAACAGCATCTCCAAAGGAGAGACAAGTTACACAGGCCATTGGCAACAGCAGGTGCATCCTTTATGAATGCTATCACTGTTATTATGGAAACTTAGGTGTCCAAGCTTCCAGATGCAGCCATGGCCAGTTTCAATCTGTTTATGGAACTGCTAACGGCAACCATGGTGGAGTGTATCAGACACATCACAGATGGCCATTGCTTTCAGGTAGATGAGTGAGCCTTGTGACGTGATGACCTTTAGCAGTACAGCACAAAAACGTAGGAGCAGCTTATTGCCACTCAATCAAAAGCTATTCTGCGAGATTACATAGCCCTGCACAAGGGACAGTGTAATTCACTTCTAAAGGAAGTATGTCCACAGCAACTCCAGCAAACAAGGCCCCAAGCACTGATGAAGATCTGAAGAACAGTTATTTGCAAATGCAGGTAGCATGATCTATGTCACAGGCAGCTCACCCACTGAATATACTGCCATTCATATGTGCAACTTCCTCAGCTGATGCCCAGGCACCTAACCGTTGTGGTGCCTTCAGTAATACCTTCTTTGAAATTTGTTCTTGGGATATGCTTAAGGCTTTTGTGGAGAGAGAAACAGAGTTAGAGTTTCAGGGCAATGACCTTTCATTAGAACTTCTGATGAAAGGTCATTGACCTGCAACATTATGTCTGTTTCTTTCTCCACAGATGCTGCCAGACATGCTGAGTATTTCTAGCATTTTCTGTTTTTATTTCAGTTTTCCAGCATCTGCAATATTTTGCTGTTATTTGGGTAAGGCTTTTATTGGCCAACCCGAGTAACCTATAACCATATTTGGGCCTGCAAGTGCAATGTAACATTTGTGAGAGGTATTGACCAACTTCAACAATGGAAATTTCCGCCACATCTCTTGGCTTTCAATGGCACCACCATTGCTGAGTTCCTTCCCTACCAATCACCATCCTCAGGGGTCACTACTGACAAGCCTATCCACCATCTACAAAGTTCAAGTCAGGAATATGATGGAATATACACCATTAACCTGGATTATTTGCTGTAAGTGGTTATTTACCTGGCACTTATGTGGCACAAATGTTACCTGTGTTACGACTGAGGTGGGAGGAGTGCACTGTCTTTTCTAGTTCCACTTCTCCACAGGCCACAACATATCCTTAAATGTTTACCCAGTTACCAATACGGTCAATCATAAACTCTACTCTTTATCCCAGAATAAAATACACCAACCAGGTTTCTGTAATAAACAACAAAATTATCAGTTTATTATAAAATAAGACATAACCAGTAACGAAGCAAAGCATTAACACACAGAGTGAAATATGAATGTTCCCTTTTACCTTAGCCCCTCACACACACACATACATACCACACACACAGGTTAACCGAAAAAAAGAGATGTTCTTTTGAGAGCTCTGCTACAAAAAAAAAGACAAAAAAGAATACTTTGGCCAAATACTTGCTAATTCTTGAAGAAAAAAAAAAGAGAAGATATGGAAAGATGTCAGTTGTCCCTTTTTTGGTTTGGCGTCCCAAATATGCGTACCTGCTGTCACGGGGATCTTTCTAGAACAGCTCTTTTCAGACGATGTTGAAGATCAGTTTGGCAAGTTTTCCGGGATCAGGGGTTTCTGGCAGGAATTTCAGGAGGAATACAGCATCAATTTTTCGTTTTCTTACACTCGCTTCAAAGAGCTTCTCAAAGAACAAAGAACAAAGAACAGTACAGCACAGGAACAGGCCATTCGGCCCTCCAAGCCTGCGCCGATCTTGTTGCCTGCCTAAACTAAAACCTTCTGCACTTCCGAGGACCGTATCCCTCTATTCTCATCCTATTCATGTATTTGTCAAGATGCCTCTTAAACGTCGCTACCGTACCTGCTTCCACCACCTTCCCCGGCAGCAAGTTCCAGCCACTCACCGCCCTCTGTGTAAAGAACTTGCCTCGCACATCCCCTCTAAACTTTGCCCCTCTCACCTTAAACCTATGTCCCCTAGTAACTGACTCTTCCACCCTGGGAAAAAGCTTTTGACTATCCACTCTGTCCATGCCGCTCATAACTTTGTAAACCTCTATCATGTCGCCCTTCCACCTCCGTCGTTCCAGTGAAAACAATCCGAGTCTATCCAACCTCTCCTCATAGCTAATGCCCTCCAGACCAGGCAACATCCTGGTAAACCTCTTCTGTACCCACTCCAAAGCCTCCACGTCCTTCTGATAGTGTGGCGACCAGAATTGCACACAATATTCTAAGTGTGGCCTAACTAAAGTTCTGTACAGCTGCAGCATGACTTGCCAATTTTTATACTCTATGCCCCGACCGATGAAGGCAAGCATGCCGTATGTCTTCTTGACTACCTTATCCACCTGTGTTGCCACTTTCAGTGACCTGTGGACCTGTACGCCCAGATCCCTCTGCCTGTCAATACTCCTAAGGGTTCTGCCATTTACTGTATACTTCCCACCTGGATTAGACCTTCCAAAATGCATTACCTCACATTTGTCCGGATTAAACTCCATCTGCCATTTCTCCACCTAAGTCTCCAACCGATCTATATCCTGCTGTATCCTCTGACAATCCTCATCACTATTCGCAACTCCACTAACCTTTGTGTCGTCAGCAAGCTTACTAATCAGACCAGCTACATTTTCCTCCAAATCATATATATACTACAAACAGCAAAGGTCCCAGCACTGATCCCTGTGGAACACCACTAGTCACATCCCTCCATTCAGAAAAGCACCCTTCTACTGCTACCCTCTGTCTTCTATGACTGAGCCAGTTCTGTATCCATCTTGCCAGCTCCCCTCTGATCCCGTGTGACTTCACCTTTTGTACCAGTCTGCCATGAGGGACTTTGTCAAACGCTTCTCAGAGACGGAAAAGCTGGCAGGCTTTTCAAAAAGATAGCAAAGGCTGAGATGAGGTGACTGCTCTCTGGGCTGGTTTTTAAAACTCCTTTTTGAACACTGCCCAAACCCCAACTGACTGTCCAAAGCGAAACCAAAAACAATCTCAAGAGTCAAGTCTCCTGACCCCTATACATCTTGACCTGTCACTTCTCTGTAAACACCTCCCCCCAGTCAAAAAGCCCCTGCTGGGTATTTATCTGAAGGCAGGTGACTTCCAGTAAACGGTTGTTTGCAAATGAAGTCCAAAAGACCTTCTAATGACACCAGTGGAAAAAAACATCCATGGAATCCTTTTCAGTTTTCCCAAATAAAACAATGTCCATAATTCTGAAATACATGAGTCCTCAAAAAAAAACTTAAGAAAAAATATAGATGCACCATCACAACACCTGCCATTTGTAGGACCAAATCTGGATATAGGCTTTTATGGGTGGCTGAGGCCACTTCCCTGAAGAATTCCTGTGGTGATGTGCTAGGGTTGTGATGACTGGTATTAATACAGCGTCTTTCATGATCTCAAGATGTTCCAAAGCACTTTACAGCAATTGAGTACTTTTGAAGTGTAGTTACTGTTGTAATATATGGAACATGGCAACCAATTTGCACACAGCAAGCTCCCACATAAAGCAATGTGATAATGACCAGATAATCTTATTTAGTGATGTTGATTGAGGGATAAATATTAACCAAGACACCAGAGATATATCCCTTTCTCTTCTTCAAAATAGTGCAAAGGAATCTTTTACATCCACCTGACCAGGTAGATAGGGCCTGGGTTTAACATCTTATCTGAAAGATGGCACCTCTGACAATGCAGCACTTGTTCAGTACTGCACTGGAGTGTCAGCCTAGATTTTTGTGCTTATGTCTATGAACCCACAACCTTCTGACTCAGAGGCAAGAGTGTCATCCACTGAGCCACAGCTGACAGACAACCATCACAACCAACTTTCTTTATGTCAAGTATGACTCTGCTAGTGAGAGTTTTCCCCTTGACTCCACTGACTTCAGTTTTTCCAGGGCTCCTTGGTGCCATACATCGTTGAAGTTTGCTTTGATGTTGAGAGCAGCTATTTTCATCACTTCTATGGTATTCAGATCTTGACACTGTGTCTGGGTCAAGGCTGTGAAGCAGTCTGGAACTGAGTGATTCTGGTGGAACTTGAACTGAGCTTTAGTGAGCAGATTATTTGTGAATAGGTGTTACTTAATGTCATAAACTGTTGTAAATAAATACCAATAATACTCTCTATGGTCTTGTAGCTTTGTAACCTTTTTATCCTCTTGCCCCATTTTGATTCTGCCTGAGAACATTTCTGTGCAATAATCACTTTTTCACTGTTGCTAAAATTATTAGTGCTTCAATAGTTTCAGTAGTTTGCTACACTTCCATACAAAAATCCAGAAGAAAGAGAAAAAGAGAGAGATAGACAATCCAAGCATAAAATGCTGCGGCAAATTAGTTACTTATTAACTGTGATTGAACTCTGCATCTTGTGTCAGCAGTCTTGCTATCTGGCATCTCTGGTATCGCTGAATGGTGGTATTGCACTAGCTGTAATTTCCATATGTTCAAATGACACTGACTAGTCAATCATTTTTAGCCTGAAGTTGTCCCTGTAAGGATGCATAATAATATCTGGCACTTTTAAAATCTATCAATGTGATACTTTATATGACACATTTTAATGCTTTTTTCATGAATTTGCTTCTGACTCATAATTAAATCACCTGTCTTTTTTACGGGACAACACTGGAAAGCTGCGAGTGCAATTTGCAACACTGTTTTGTGACAATTTCTGCTCCTTCCTTCCAGTCCAGCAGTCCTTCTGAAGTGTTGTCTCTGCAATGCTGATAAATCAATCCATCAAAAAAAAATTCCTCTGTGAAACTCAATCAGGAAAGGTCATGTTGGCAAGTGAGGAACAGATTAAATTAGCATAGAATTAGCCATGGAAAGTGAGTTCTGTCAAAATCATCATACTGCACAGCACAATTATAATATGTTAATTATGCATTTCATTAAGGCAGTGCTCTTTGAATTCTAGATGAAATGTCACTGGAGTCGGCATCCGAAAAGAAAGGAAGATTGCAGGACTAAACTTCCTTCTGTAATGTGTGACACCTTCATGTATCAAGTCAGGATCAACTCTGCATAATTCTGTTGCAGTCCTCTAAGCCGATCATCTGAGTAAGGACGTTCAGAGCTGCAAGTGTCTCAGTAATCAGTCATAAATGGTGCAACACTTTCCTTTTGGGGAGGTGTTTATTAAGCAGAAGGACAATGGTGCTATTGAATTGAACTTGTGATGGAGCCAAAATGGATGAAAAGGGCAATGTTATTCTTAATAGTAATTGTCATCCCTCCTTCCAAACAAAATGCTAAACATTAGCATTCTAAATGATAAATTAAACTGATTTACTAATCCCTCTTCAGTTACCTCTGTTATCCCATTTTCCAAACAGCAGCTCATGCCCTGAATGGATCACTTTACCCTGTATCTAATGACGACCCCTGAGGCTTTTAGGTTAGACATGACTCGTGATTTAGGACTAAGGTACATTTAAATAAGGTAAGAAAATCTAGCATTCCTGATGGGGCACACTAACACCAGAACTTAGGGCTGTAATTGGTGCTCTGCTGTCTTAACTTGACATATTGCATTCAAGGCATTTACAACATATTGCTAGTTCTTAACTTCTAATCCTTTTTATACGTTGCAGAATTAAATGACCTTTCATTTTCCTCTAACAATGTGGGTGCTTAATTAAGGATCTGATGATGTGTTGATCTTTTCGTTTCACTCTGATGCGAGTCTGTTACAGTCAACATAATTCAAGGTGAAATTGTTCAAAGAACACCTTCTGAAACTAACATAGTACCTTCCTCCAAAATGAATGGTATCAGATATTGATGTTAAACAAACCCAGTGGAAAATTCTCTTTCATTGATGTATTTGTTAGTGTCAGCAGAGCATGTTGGCGAATTAGGGAGTTGTTCACTCAATGGCTTTTAAAATTTAAGACTAACACAGCAATATAATGCCAGAGACAGTTTTGGCTGAAGGCACTATTGCCTGCAATTTCTGTGGGAAATCTCCCAATACCACCTTTAGTATCAGTGGAACATTGGTGGAAACCTTAGAGAAACAGGGTAAGCAGCCAGTAATGCTCTATCTCCAGGGTTTCCACCAATCTTCTACTGATGTTGTGGCAAGAGATCGGGACTACTCTGCAGAAATTCTCTGTTCATGTAAATGCCATGTTTGAAGCTGAGGTATGTTGAATTTAGACAGTAGAGCAAGAATTAGCATTACAACTGTAATCTAGTGAGAAAGTGGATCTTGCTCCCTCATGGGGTGGTTGAGTCGAAATAGCACAGATGCATTGAAGGGAAAGCTAAATCAGCATATGAGGGAGAAAGGAATAGAAGGATATGTTGATAGCGTGAGATGAAGTAAGTTGGGAGGAGACTTGTGTCGAGCACAAACACTAGCATAGACTTATTTGGCCGAATGGCCTGTTTCTGTACGGTAAAATTCTAAGTAATTCTATTCTATATTATGTAATGCATCCAATTTTCAGTGCATCTTCACTTGAAGACCTCTCACAGGTGACTTTTCACTTACTCCAATTTGCAACTTTCAGAGAAAGTTCTACCTCATTTCAGCATTCTCTGGACTTTATGCAAACTTGTTTTACCATGGTGGTGGTGGAGGGTGGGAGAGAAGGGGATTTATAAAACGTTAGAGAAGATCAGTTCTATTTCCTGTTTTAATTACTCATTTAATTACTAATTTCGACCAATATTTTTATTAGAAATAAATTCAAACAATTAAATATCTGAGCTGCTACAACAATTTCAGAACATTTGAAAAACAATTCTGCTCAAATTTATGAAATGGGGGAACTCAGCAACAAAATTAAGTCATTTAACACTTTAAAAGGAAACAAGGGTATTTCATTGAATTTAAATTGAAAGTGCACTGCAGTGATCATATCCAAAGTAGTTTAGCCCCAGAGCTGTTACACCAAGGCATGTTCCCTACCATCTCATTAATGCCTAAGAGTTGGAGTTCCAGTCAAGTGTGTCATTTACATTAACAATGGAACAGTGGTATCTTTTTCTGCACCTAAGATTTAAAACTTCCATCAGTTCTTCCAATCTGGTTTTCCTTGACTTTCTTGTGCCAGTTTGGGTGGTATGGTGGAAGAAAATTCAGCCAAAATAAATTTATGCTTTCAGTAACCAGAATGCATAACTTTTAACGTAAAAATTCGAAGTATTTGGGCAGAGCATGTTTCCACATTCATCTAGAAATGCACCATCAACTTTATGATTTCAACATGTGGATTTACTCCTTCAGGCTTTCACTCCTTCGGGTGTGGAGGAATGTTGTTTATACCTATGGATTAAGTTACCAGTCCTGTGTAACTTCTTAAGTTCTCAGCTTTCCAGTGGCTATACCAGCATTTTTAAAGCTATTGGTAAACTATTGGCAGTTTTATATATTGGCACATATGTTGCTTTCAAGTGGCTATTCTTTATGGCAGATAGATAATATGAGCAGACTATTCAACAGTTGGAGAGGGAAGTAGAATGGGTTGTCCCCATCTGATGCACATGCCAACAGAGGCTGATCGACAACAATCAGGAGTGGAAACCCTAGCCAGCTTTTTCGTTCTTAATCCAGAGACAACAGATTCCAATTCTGCCATCCTACCCTGGCAGAGAGCAGATGACCTAGCACAAACCTGGGTTCTTCCTGGTCTGTACAACTCAGCTAATAACTGGATTAACCAGCTGAACCATGGAAATCCATGAATGTGTATTGAGGTGATGCCACTTCCAAGACTGTTGCACGCCATTTCGGGAAGAACTAAAGCCAACTAAAGCAAAAAGAAATCCAACATGTGGCATTATCTTTTGTCTCGACAGAGGTAATAAGACTACTTGCTGCTTATCCATACCATGCTTCCTCATCACAGATAAAATGCATTATTCACCTCACTGTGATTTAATTACTGTGACAAGTAACTACTTTTACTGATTTGCCTATCTGGGAGAATTTTGACCAGGTAACCCATCTACAGAGAAGTTAGTAGTTAGTAGAAAGAATGCAAAGTGTGACAGGTATGTAATGTAATGTTACAAGCTGTAATTCTCCATACTACAGCTGCACACAGCTCACAAGGTCAGGCAGAAGATTTAGCTTGTAAGTAAATTATTAACATTTATCATTTTAAAATAGGGCTGAGTTCCCCTTTTAACATAAGCATCACGGTAGATTTGATCTGTCAAGCACCATCTTTGATTTACTCATTTGTCTCCTGTCTCAGCAATAATGTCCTCATGTTCTGAAATGTTAGAGGTAAAGAGTTTCTGACTTGCAAGGCAGAAATTCCTGATGACACATAGACTTTAAATCCACTAATGTAAACAAGGCTTAGAGTTCACACTTCAATCACTGTTCTCATGAATGATTTCCTACACTTTCTGCCATTAAACTGATAATCCTGACTTCATAGCCCTTGGACAGAAGTATGTGATTTGTAGAGCTGCTTGTGAAAGCACACTGCCAGCCCAACCAGGGCAAGCACAGCTGTTTCACTCCAGTATGATAGTCGTTTTCTCTGAAGTGTTTGAAGGGTTTAGTTCATCTGAGAAGATGACACTTGGATTTGACACTGAGGAATACACATATGATAGCGAAGAACAGTAGACTACAATTCAATTTAATACTCCACTTCAACTTATGTGAATTTATCATATAGTTCTACTGTCTACAGTAAAATTGTGGCCGTGTGATAAAGAGGGGAGCACTCATTACCCAAGAATTTGATAAAAGTATCCAAATAACTTTTTAGTATAAAATCCAAACTAAAGATGGATTACAATTAAGGGTTCAGAACTATATTACTTATACCTTGCTGTCTGAGGGCTGTGTTTCATTTCGCATCAAAAAGTACAAGAAGGCAAAAGTGGGTATGCTGAGCAGTTTATTTTATCACCTACGACCGCACTGGTGGTGGTGAGGGTGGGGGTAAGAGGAAAGAAGCGAGCAGAGTAGGAGAAAAAAATGTAATACTGTAATAGCTATCATGTGATGCTGTATAGCCTTTAGGTCCTACATCACCTTTTGATTTTATCATCCTTTAGGTACATGGTCCTGGGTCTATTGCAACATATGTAGTAAAAATAATTGAAGACAAACTAAATTTTAAAAATAGAATAAACTATGCTATACATAAACCATCAAATTGCTTAAGGTAATTTTTTAACCATGGAGTTCTGCTGATGTTCAAGCTTTACTCTCATGGTTTAGAACATCATCAAAACTGCCCAATTGAAATACAGCCCAGTAACTCACTGCCAGCTATCTAAATTTCCTATATGTAATATATAGAATGTAATGAATAGCTTCGTATCTGATGTAAAAACACAACTTTGTGTTAGTATTATTTTGCCAGTCACCATGTCAATGTCATGCACTTACTTAGATCACTCATTGGTGCCACTATCACAAGGGTTTTAAGTCTATTCAGAATTTGCATAAAAATTACTAAGTTTTCTCATATATCTTTTCATGGTATGGAGGCAAATGGTACATCTATCTCAGTTGTGTAAGTCCTTTCTTACTAAAAATGTTTCTTTTTTCCCAAGGAACATGGAACACAGTGTCATGCTGACCCCCACCTGCCAAGAATGAGGCATATTAATTTTGTCATAAGAACATCAATTTTAAACTGTTGCTGGAGTGAAGAAATGACTTGTGAAAGAGATCACCAGACATTTGGGCTGGAAGGGCATTTGTACACTAAGAGATGCTGCTTGTGGAGACAAAGGACTATTCCCTGATCCAATTAACCCAAATGGGTTTTGATCACCAGACACTGAAGGTGTAAGGAAGCGCATTCCAGGGCCTGCTAAGATAATACAATCCACAAATGCAGAAGTGGTTAAGCCAATTAGTCACATGACTAACCTGCTGGCCAACTTGGTTTTTTGAATTGTACCACACAGAAAGGAACAGAAGGCAGTTTTGCAATTGAAACTGGAACAAGCAAGCCTCTCTCCTGGCTGCCTCTCTCGCCTTCTCCCAAGCTACCAGACCCACGGAAAACACATACACCTCAAGAGAGAAAAGACGTCGACATTGAAACAAGTTGGGCACCAACGAATAGCAAGACTTACCAGCAACCAAAGACTCCACATTGAACTCAAAGGACAGTAAATAGCTAACAGATATTGCCTCAAACTTTCCCCCTTTATTCTTTCTACTTTTTCTGTCCCTATCTGTGTGTATATTTATTGCGTATGCATGCTAGCGTGCTCACGCGCATATTCGTAGTCGTTAACCGGATTAGAGTTTAAGATTCATAAACTTCTCCCTTTCTTGTTTAAATCTAAGGAAACCTGTCTGATTTCTTTGCCTTACAATTGGAGCTGTGAACACAGATTCACTGAAGTGGAAGCTAAAAACACAGTGTTTCTTAAATTAAATCCAGTTATGGTTAAATCAGGCAAAGGCTGAGAGGGAACCCCTAGACCCCTTCTCACCTGGTCGTAACAACAGGAAAGAACTTTTCCCTCGTTCCATGCTTGGAATGGATTTTCCTCTCCCTTTTTTGGGTCTTCCATTCCAAATTGCATTCTGAGGTGAAAGTATCAACTGTCATTCTTGGGCAGACTGCAGAGGGTTGGAATTTCTATGTGTGCTTTTTTTAATGCACTCATTAATGTGTCTGTATCAAATTGCTGTGAGGGCTATTTAAATGAAATTTCTCACCAGTTTAAAATAAAGAGTTAACTATTTTGTTATAAAGTCAGACACAAGAACTTTTTATAACTTTTTCACCCAGAGACTGGTGGGTATCTGGAATTCACTGCTAGGATCGGTGGTGGAGGCAGAAACCTCAATTCTTTTAAAAGGTACCTCGACCTGCACCTGACGTGCTGTAACCTGCAAAGCTATGGACCAGGTTCTGGAAGGTGGGATTAGATTGGGCAGCTAGTTTCTATTTTTTTTTCTTTGCGACTGGCGCGGACACGACGGGATGAATGGCCTCCTTCTGTGCTGTAATTTTTCTATGGTTCTATTAACCTGGTACTAAAAATAGCATATTGAAAAATTTCAACCCAAAGAGCTTTATGAGAACATCCTGGGAAGAGATATCTTCCCATGCTCATGCACTCTTTTGACCAGGTGTCTACTAACTATTTGGCAGCTGCCCTTGCAACATGGCCAAGATTGTGAATTTGCCTTTTGTGGAATCACAGAAATAAATCCAATTCTTAACATTCCAAATTCTGCTGAACAAGGGGATTGGGGGGTAGGGGTGTAAAGAGAGAATCAAAGTCAAGTCTATTCCTATGCTGACCATGTGTCCATACACATGTACATCTAGCACAATTCTCTGGAAAATGACCACAAACTGAATACCCTAGTCAATTTTCCTAATCTAAGGATGAAGCCATCTGTAACATCTCTACCCCAGCCGAGATCATCTAAGTCGATGCAGATCATCAGTCGTATCATGGACCCTCATGGACTGCATGATTCATGTACTGACTAATACAGCTATAGAGCTTTTAGGGTCAGAGGAGGCTAATGATGCCCAACATTATCCCCTGCATTGTAATTTTTACGTTTGGTAAAAGATTTCCAAATCTGTTCAGCACTGTAATTTTGAAGAAAACTGCCACCCAATTTTGCCTTTTCTGCACAAATTTATACTAGAAACAATCTCTCCCCACCCCCAGAACTGTGTTGGGAAATCATTATTTTCTCCACAGTGGGCAAAGGGACTTTAGGGTCCAATTTTTCATCCATCTACTGATGGTATACAATTATCAGTAATGAGGAGAGCTTGTACACAGAAATGTGTACTGGTAACAATACAGGATGAGAAAGGCTATTTATCTGTCACATAGCATAATGAATGAGTCAGTTAAGTTTTGGGTTGACATGCGTAGAGGGATTACCCACGTCACTTTGAAGAGTACATAAGTTCATGGGTGGCTGTATTCACTAGGTCGCTCCAACCTTAATCAAGTTGACTTTGGGCACTGCAGTATTTCCATTGGCGGCATTGCTTGAAATAGCTTTAGATGATGAATTAATCAGAATCATGCAATTCGATATTCTGAAGGACAGTATACAAGTCATTGTGGTTCTTTGAGCTAAAGCCTTATAGGGTATTATTGGCAAGGCCATTTCTAACAGTGTATCACTAACTATTGCTACGTACAGGTGAGAAAGAGGTCTAGGGTTCCCTCTCAGTCTTCACCTGGTCTTACCGTAACAGAGTTTAATTTTAAACACACTGTTTATTTAGCTCCCCCTTAGTGAATCCTTGTTCACTTACTTCCAATTATAAGGCAAACAAACTAGCCAAACAGGTTTTCTTAGGTTTAAAGAAAAAAGGTTGAACTTTATTAAACTTAAATTCTAGTTCGGTTAACGCCTAGGGATACACAACGCTGCCATGCTAGCATGCATACGTGATACACACATGCAGATAGAGACAGAAAAGTGCAGAAGAAATGAAATGGAAAAGTTTTAGGCAATATCTGAAGATGCTTTTGGTTACTGTTCTTTGAGCTCGCTGTAAAGTCCTTGATTGTAGGTAGGTCTTGCTTTTCATTGGGGCCCAGTATTCTTCTTAAACCTTGTTCGATGGAGGAGACTTTTCTCTCTTGAAGTTCATGTGTCCTCAGTGGATCCAGAGGCTTGTGAGAAAGAGATGGGAGCAGACAGGCAAGATCTTCTCAGTCCAGGAGCAAACAGTCTTTTTCTAAGTTCAAACTCTTTGTACAATTCAGAAAAACCCAGGTTGCCAAGGAAGTTAGACATGTGACTAGCTGGTCTGAACATGTCTGTTTGTGGATTCTCTTGTCTTAGCCAACCCCAAAATGTCTCTTCTTATACACAATACCTGGTGCTCAAAGTCCATTGTGGGTTAAACTGGAGCAGGGAATAAGACCCTTTGTTCCTCCAAAGACCCTCTGTTAGTATGCAAATGTTTTTCCAGCCATGGCTGATCTCTTTACAAGTCATTTCCTCACTCCAGCAACAGTTTAAAATCAATGTTCATAGGACAAAATTTATATGCTTCATTCTTGGCAGGTGGGGGCCCAGCATGACACTATCATTATAATAACAGAGAAGCAGGAGATCATTTACAGGGGGACATATGGTATGTACAATGTTTGGGTAATTCCAAAGGATGGTTGAGAATTTTTTTGCTTTGCCAATTTTCTCCCTCCTCTTCTGAAGATGTTAACTCTTCTGGGCATGGGTTCATGGGTGCCAGTATCGTCAGGTACCCATGGCCATTATTCATGTGTGAACAATGACTCAATATCAGCAGACTATTTAATCTTGTGAGTAGCAACCAACCCTGATCCTGTCTTCACCTGATTTCCATATATGCAGACAGACAGGTGTCCGAAGACAAGCCACTTCAAGGTGGCCTGACTGTGGGTTGGCATCAGTGAAGCTTATTTGACCAGGATGATTTCATATTCATGAAAAGTAATTCAATCATACCTGCGTGAACAGCTGAAAGCTATCATCATATTCCATTGAGGATGGCTGGACTATTAGGGATAACCTTATGCGGTCATAATAATGTGATTGCAGTGTTGAGGCTGTAATAGTAATGAAGGTGGTGGGGCATGATCTGCACAGTGTTAGGTTTCAAAAGAAAAGTTAATACAAAAAGATAGCCTGAAATATAAAAATTACATGGTGTGAATAGATTGCAATAATGGTTATGTTTGCATTCTCTTGGCAAGCTGAGGGGCTGAAAGATTGACAGATTCAACCTCTGATTCTTTAATCAGCTATTTCTCTGTTTGGCAAGACTGTGCATATTTTAGTCCTTAATTAAAATACCGCATTTTTTCCACAAAAAAACTTAAAGAAGCATGGCTACAGTGCTATAAAGCTTTGTCAGAAAACAGCCAAATCCTGTTTTGAATAAAGTCCTAGTCCACTGAGCATGGCAGCTGCGAAATTTCAGTTATCACTGCATTGAAAACCGGAAGAAAAATGACATTTAACATTGCTTCACATGATTAAAATAGATAAGAATGTTCTTTTTGGAATTTGTTAAATGTTGTTATTTTTCTGTGCAATTTAATGAATCAACATAAAGAAAATTATAAAAATGAGTTTAACAAAACCAGAACTAGGAAGAATGTGCACAGTGTGGGATGCTGGTTAGAAAACTGCTGATTTAAATCAACTTTTTTCCTCTGCGTAACACAAAACAAAAGGCCTCTCATATCAATTGAGAAATGTGGCTCCTATAAAGCAAATAGTTGGACAGTTGCGGTGGGCTTGACAAAACCTGCAGGAAGTCTCTGGGGGAATATTACCTTGCTCATTATTTCACTGATTGGCTTTATTTCGTCCAAGCCTCTGCTGCACAATTCTCTGACAGCTGATGGGAGGCTTGCTGAGCCAATCCACCAGCTGCCGTCCGGCTCTGTCTCTAGGCTGCAGGGAAAAGCAGCTCTCGTTCCTCTACCCTCCCTGACTCCTCTCCAGATCATTACACATGACAAAACAACCATCCTAATTATAAAGAGCTTTCCCAGCTCTGTCATCGTGACAATTACTGCACACAGAGCTCAATATTCGCCGCGCTGCACATAGACACTAATGTATTGCAGCAGTTCATTTTGATGGTGCTGAATTGTTCCCCTGTGAATCTTTGGTTACATTTTGTTGGAATTTTTTGCTGACAGGGTTCAAAAGTTTAAGACTCTGGTGACAGAAGAGTGATTGCTGTTTAACTGAGAAAAGAAATTAGTATATGACTTTTCTGGATGAGGAGTGAAAAATCTTGCAGTAAATAAGGTGCAGTCCTGCTTTAAAAATGGGATGTGTCAGTCAGTATAATTATTCAAGTATTTGCACGGATCTATTTCCTTTTTGTTTGTTGGGTTATCCATCCAAAATTCTTCTCTTCTTCTTCCAAGCTTATTTTACTTCTGAGGAGTCAAGGTTCTTAAATAAAATTAGAAGTTTAATAGTGTTGTTCTTAAAATGGTTAGTTATGCAGTGCTAACCCATTTGCTAATGTTCTCAAGTCAGTGTTTTGTGTGGCAGCATTCAACACTTGCAAGCCATTAACTTCTGAATAGTTTTACAGCGATCACTATGATGCAGATTTTTGAAGTTTGTCATTTCTAATTGGGAGCAAAAGGGGCGTGTTTATATCTCTAAAGAAGTTTTGTGTGACTGGCATTCAGTAAACAGTCATCAGTTCCTTTAATTGCAAAATCTAATAATTGGCAGGTTAAACATTATTGAAAATTTATCGTACTCATTTTATAATCGGCAGAAGGAGCAGTGGAAGGACAAGGTCAGATCAGCTGGATCTGAGTTACCTCATTGCACCACAATTCTGACGCATCACATTTAAAAATTGATATCGAGTATGAAACATATCATCTCAGTTGCATTGTGTACCCTGGTAAATACACAGTCAATACTAAATTCTAGAAAGAGTGGATTTGATGCTTACACACAGGCTTGATCCGAATTTATTGTTTTTTTGACAAGATGGTCTAACTCTAACGTTATAGATGCAGGATTATTTAAATTTAGCTGAATTCTGAATTGACTTTGTTGAATCTATTTACATTTTGTTTTCAACTTTTATTTTGATCCAAAGATTTTCTTCATTCTTCCCCATTACAATGCTCTTTGTTATGTATCCTCCTTCAGCCTGGCAGCAGTTGATGACATTTCCTCATAACTGCCAGCAATTTAGTTTAAAATTTCGCCAACAGGAAGCAAAGTTCATATGCAAGACGTTCCTTCTCAGCAGCACAGCTGAAAACTGGCACATCTTATCCTAAATGTGAAAGGTAGATGTGACACACAAGCAGGCTTACACTTGAATGTATAATGAACTGATCAGTTGACTGCTACATATAAGTTGTCAACAACTGTGCTGTAAATTGGCTCCAACTAACTTAGCCAACTGTTTTTATGTAAGGAGAGATTACAAAAATAATGAGAAATGTTACCAAGGAAAAATAATTATAGTTTCTTTATATCTACTTTTCATTGAACTGTGGTAAGTGGTGGTGGGATTTGGGCCTGGATCCATTCTAGGCTGATAGGATGAAAGTGTTCTCTGTTGATTGTAAGAATTTGATGTAAAATGAATTTGGGTCATCTCAAGCCAATTCTTAGTAGGTTTATGCCCATGATGTAAAGCTGGTGTGAATTGAACAAGAATCTGGCAATGTCTGTTGGGGAAAAAAAAACACAGGATAGTTGGTGTAGGAATTGGAAATACTTCACAAGGTACAATAAGGGGGGTTTTCTTGAGACTGAGCGATGCACCTTGTTGGGACAGAATAAAGGGAGCTTGACTCAACTAATTATACCTGACCTAGGACTACTTGTTACTGACACTAGGTGTTCAAAATAGTGTTCAATTTCTCATTCCTCACATCCAACACCTTAAAAAGCACAACATTCACACAATGAGTAAATTAACCTTGATAAACTGAATGAAAAAATGGAGGTGGTAATGCCTGAAAATCAGAGAATGGACTGAAAATTGATGGAGGTAATTCCCTCTGGGACAAAAGCTTATTGGGACTATAAGCTGCAGGGCTGGGGTAATCAGCTGGAGGATACATGCTCCTTCGGTTGAAACAATATTAGCAATGAATGCATTAAAGCATTGGTACAAAATTCCTGTCTGCTATTTGAAGCAAGTAAAAGGTGTTAACCCATTTAAAATAAACAGGTAAAATCTTTGTTACAGTAAGTAGTTTTAAAGGAATGCATTAATCAGTTAGTTACTAAAATTGCAAAATGCAATTTGACCCCCTGTGTATGCTGTTAATATTGAAGACCTTATTTGAACCAGTGTCTACAACATTCTTGTGTGCTCCAGTTGCAGACTCAAACATATGACACAATAGCAAATGAAAAAATGGTATGGTTCTCTCTAGCTCAGTAGTTGTTAGTGATATCATGTAGTTATTGTGTGATCATTTTTCAAACAACTTTTTTTTGAATAAATCTCATAGTTGTATGGTTGTCTCTACACATAAATTTGTCTACTGTGATCAACCAGTGACTAATTAACTCTGCAGATGCATAAGTCTTTGACATTGGTTTTATATTCAATTAGTTCCCACTTGCACATGTGGGAATGTAGAAGTCAATAAGCAACAAGGAACATAAATATTACATGAAAAAGAAAATAGTTCCTTGCAATGACAGTCAATTCAATAAATAGAAGAGTAAGTTAATTTATATCTTGTTCATTTTATTAGTTATAATATTTTTCAAAAGAAGGAAACTTATAAAGTAGAAAATAACTACTTTAGTTTATGTTATTTACTTATTGCAATCAAATCAAGAGCTTGGGAGAAGTACCACTCTTAAAGCTCTTAATGTGCAAACATGACTAAAAGACAAACATTGGATATTGTCTCTTCACTCTTCTGTCTGATTAAGCAAGCTCAGTCATTATGATACAGTGTTTGGAAATCTGTTTCGTTTGGGGAAAGAAAATAGATCAGAAAGCCACAGGTCATTTTCACCTCAAAGAAGCTATGAGCAAGTAATGTGACATTGCATTTCAACACAAGTTGCATCACTGCATTACATTTGTTTACAAATGAATACAGTTTAACACTTTTTTTTACAAGATAAGATCTCTTCAGCTTATGAACATGAGCTTCAGGTCAGGTTGGTTGGCATCCTTCCATTTACGAAAGATGATGGTCACGCAGCAAACAATCCATTTAAGTGGGGTGTCTTCTCTTGGTGCACCTTTGCTGATGGATGTGAAGGCCGATCCTTTAGAGACAGGTTCTGCTAGAAGTGCTGCACATGAAGCTGCCAGGTGATACTGTGAGTTGTTGTTTTTAGATGCTGGCACCTGTTGCCAAGCTGCTGGAGCCACCAGTCATCGTGGTAGTGCACACCAGTCCACAGGATGTGTCGGCATTTCCCTCTTTTGCCAGCTAGTGATTCCCAGGTGCGACAGTCAACATTTAGGGCCTTCCTGTTATGCTTGCAAGCATCCTTGAAGTGCAGCTTTGGGCACCCCACTGGTCGTCTGGCCCCGGCTACCTCACCATACAGAAGGTCTTTGGTTATGTGATCGTCTTCCATCCTGCAGTCGTGTCCGATCCACCAAAGCCGCCTCTGGTTGATTAGTGCCAACACAGGTGGGAGCTCTGCCTTTGAGAGGACTGCCACATTTGTGATTCTGTCCTGCTAGGATATACTCATAATGTGCCGCAGACAGCAAAGATGGAAATTATTGAGCTTCTTTTCCTGGTAGCTGTAAGCCGCTCATGTTTCATAACCATACAGCAAGGTGCTGAGAACACAGGGCTTATAAACCATCAGCTTGGTCCTCAGGGTCAGCTTGGTGTTATCCCATGCACCCTTCACAAGTCGGCCAAAGGTGGTGGCTGCTTTCCCTATGTGTATCGAACTCTGCATCAAGGGACAGATTGTCTGACACCGTGGACCCAAGGTAGCAGAATTTGCTAACCAATTCCAGTGGGGTGTTAACTAGTGCGATCAGGAGTGGAAATACAACACCTTGTCCCATGACCTTGGTTTTCCTGATATGTATAGACAAGGAAAACAAGTTATAGGCATGGGATAGACAGCCCATGAGTCTTTGTAGCTGAGTTTCCTTGTGAGTGAGTAGTGCAGAATCATCAGCGTAGAGGAGTTCTCTGATCAGGATGTGATGTGTTTTTGTCTTTGCTTTCAGCCTTGATAGATTGTACAGCTTGCCATTTAACCTGGTGTTCTTCCATATCTGCAGGGTAGGCAAAGGACAGGAGCATGGAGAAGAAGATGCCAACAGAGTAGGGACTAGGACACAAACCTGTTTCACTCCATTCTTCACTCCAAAACTGTCAGAAATGGTGCCATCAAACTGTCCAGTGCAGTGCATGTTGTCATGGAAGGAGCGGATGAGACTGAGGAGTTTTGGTGGACAGCCAATTTTTCCCAAAATCCTGTCGAGCCCTGCACTGCTGACAGTGTCGAATGCCTTATTGAGATCTACGAAAGTAAGGTAAAGGGGTATACTCTGTTACCTACACTTCCCTTGTAGCTGATGTATGGAAAATATCATATTGTTACAAGGATTTCCATTTTTTGAAATAAAACTTGCGATTCTGTATTTTTAAAAACTGAAAAGAATTTCAGTGGACATTAAGACATCTGGAGATAGCTGAACTTTATGGACGCTTTTGGAAGGAAGGTAGGGTCAACGAAAGGTTTCTGGTTTTAACCAGTAAACAAATACTGGAAACCAGGTAATTTCAAGGAAACCAGCAGGGGGTTTGACCTCAGAGCTACTCTTTGTGTGACAAGAGAGAATTTATGACTTGGCATGTGACTTGTTTCTGGAAGTTTGGTTTCATTTTTGATCAGTTTAAAAGCCAGTGAGTTTAGACTAAAGGGGAGGCACAGTGGTGCAGTGGCTAGCACCGCAGCCTCACAGCTCCAGCGACCCGGGTTCGGTTCTGGGTACTGCCTGTGCGGAGTATGCAAGTTCTCCCTGTGACCGCGTGGGTTTCCGCCAGGTGCTCCGGTTTCCTCTCACAGCTAAAGACTTGCAGGTTGATAGGTAAATTGTCCATTGTAAATTGACCCTAGTGTAGGTAGGTGGTAGGAGAATTGAGGGATGATGGGGATGTGGTAGGGAATTTGGGATTAATGTAGGATTAGTATAAATGGGTGGTTGATGGTTGGCACAGACTCAGTGGGCCGAAGGGCCTGTTTCAGTGCTGTTTCTCTCTATGACTCTAAAGCAGGCAATTGGAATTTGATTTTGACCTGCCTGGGGATCAGAAGAAGAACCAGAAGAGTATTACGTCTCTGTGAAGAATCCTTCCTCTTGAAAAGCAAAAGCTTGTATGAAATGGTATTGTTGCCTCCTGCATTTTCAAAGAAACCCTGAGTTTGCAGAAATCTTGCATCGTTATTAAAGTACTTTTGCATTGAATGTGAGAATTGATACCAGTTGTTACACCCCTGATGGAAGACCCATGTGAAGCCTTCTACCGTTGAAGTTCTTTGAACGCCTACCCATCACAGACTGTTTATCAACCTCGCCTGGAAAGACTTCAAGTGGCATCCAACTATTCGACTCTGGGACACCTCACCAAACTGATGAGCTTCCTTCCAGATCATGGCAGTCTAAGTTTTTTTTATTCCTATGAAACAGCTGTAAATCAAAATTCCTTTTTTTCCTGGTTAACCAGTTTTTGCATGCATGTGCATGTGCATGAGGGCTAGGAAAAAAATAAGGAGCTTTAATATCTCAATTTGTATGTAGATTTACTTCATTATTGGTTAAGACTTGGTTTTATAATGAACGGTTAATTTTGTTGATTAAAGAAACCTGGTTGGTGTGCTTTGTTCTGGGGACAACTAGAGTATCTAATTGGCTGTTTCGGTACCCACCTTGGTCGTAACAATATCCACAGTAGATCTGCCAGCATGGAAACTGCACTGTGCTTCTGGGTACACTCAGTCTGCAAGTAAATGGAGACTTTTAAGTCTGATCCTAGCAAAGGCCTTCCCCGTAATGCTAAGGAGTGAGATGCCCCAAATGGAAAGAGATTCAGGAAGTTCACATACAGCTATGTTTCAACCTATACTAGATGATCACTGTGGACTAAAGATTGGCTATTTTGGAGAAGAGGCTCTGCAATCCTTAGTGTATTAAACAATTCACAACATCTATGCTTTTTATCGCTTAACAAAAATAAGAATTGTCTTGTGCACATCTGTTTCCCTGAAAATATGTAAAAAAAAAACTGATCCAGTTTCCCTGGTCTTGTATGTCTTGTGACCAAGAAAGTGGCTGAACAGTTGACAAGCCCTCAAGGCCCCTGCCTCTGCCAACTTGTTCTAGCAGCTGGGTAGTGAGTAAGAGGCACTGGAAGATGATTTGCCCTCTGTCCCTGTGGCAGCTCCTTGGTCTTCACCTGGTTCATAAACTGGGCAGTGAAAAAAATGCAACAGTTGAAGTTTAGCATTAATGATAAAGATCCTTTTTATAAGCTTACCCATTTGTGTTGATGTTTAAGAGTATGTTTGCATAATCGTAATGTTACTGGACTAGTGATCCAGATGCCTGGACTAATGCTACGGGGACGTGGGTTCAGATCCCATCATGGCTGTGGGTTGGGGACTTCAATGTCCATCACCAAGAGTAGCTTGGTAGCACCACTACAAACCGAGCTGGCCAAAACCTGAAGGACATATCTACTAGACTGGGCATGCGGCAGGTGGTGAGAAAACACCAACCAAGAGGGAAAATCCTTCTTGATCTCGTCCTTGCCAATCTACCTGTCACAGACACATCTGTCCATGAGAATACTGGTAACAGTGACCACACACAGACCTTGTGGAAATGAAGTCCCATCATCAAACTGAATTTATTGTCCATTCTACTGTGTGGCACTACCACCATGCTCAATGGGATAGATTCAGAACAAATCTGGCAGCTCAAAACTGGGCATCCATGAAGCACTGTGGACCATCAGCAGCAGCAGAACTGTATTCAACCACACTCTGTAACCTCATGGCCCGGCATATCCCTCACACTACCGTTACCATCAAGCCAAGGGACCATCCTTGGTTCAATGAGGATTGTAGGAGAGCATGTCAGGAGCAGCAACAGGCATACCTAAAAATTAGGTGCCAACCTGGTGAAGCTACAACACAGTACTACATGCATGCTAAACAGCAGAAGCAGCATGCTACAGACAGAGCACAACCAACAAATCCAATCAAAGCTCTGCGCAGCAGCCCTGCTACGTCCAGTCGTGAATGGTAGTGGACAATTAAGCAACTAACCAAAGGAGGCTTCACAATGATGGGGGAGCCCAGCACTTCAGTGCAAATGACAAGGCTGATGCATTTACAACCATGTTCTGTCAGAAGTGCCGATTGGATAATCCATCTTGGCCTCCTCCTGAGGTCCTGAGCATCACAGATGCCAGTCTTCAGCTGATTTGATTCAGTCCATATGATATCAAGAAATGGCAGAAGGCACTGGATACTGCAAAGGCTATGGGCCCTGACAATATCCTGGCTGTAGTACTGAAGACTTATGGTGTTCCAGTACATTTAAAGCACTGGCATCTACCTGACAATGTGGGGAAATTACCTATGTATGTTCTGCCAACAAAAAGTAGGCCAAATCAAGTCCAGCCAATTACTCCCCTGTCAATTTACTCTCAATCATTAGCAAAGTGATGGAAGGTGTCATTGACAGTGCTATCAAGCTGCACTTACTCACCTGCTCACCGACATGCAGTTTGGGTTCTGACAGGGCCAGTTGGCTCCAGACCTCATTACAGCCTTGGTCCAAACAGGGA
Source organism: Heterodontus francisci (assembly GCF_036365525.1). Lineage (NCBI taxonomy): Eukaryota > Metazoa > Chordata > Chondrichthyes > Heterodontiformes > Heterodontidae > Heterodontus > Heterodontus francisci. Next base: position 48,481,152 of record NC_090386.1, on the reverse strand, counting down.
CAAGGGAGCTGAATTCCAGAGGTGAGGTGAGAATGACTGCCCTCGACTTCAAGGCAGCATTTGACCGAGTATGGCATCAGGGAGCCCTAGTAAAATTGAAGTCAATGGAAATCAGGGGGAAAACACTCCACAGGTTGGAATCATACCGAGCATAAAGGAAGATGGTTATGGTTGTTGGAGGCCAATCATCTCAGTCCCAGGACATCACTGCAAGAGTAGCTCAGGGCAGTGTCCCCGGCCCAACTGTCTTCAATGACCTTCCCTCCAACACAAGGTCAGAAGTGAGGATGTTTGCTGATGATTACACAGTGTTCAGTACCACTCGCAACACCTCTGATACTGAAGCAGTCCGCGCTCGCATACAGCAATACCTGGACAACATTCAGGTTTGGGCTGATATGTGGCAAGCAGCATTTATGCCACACAAGTACCAGGCAATGACAATCTCCAACAAGAGAGAATCTAACCATCTCCCCTTGACACTCAACAGCATTACCATCACTGAATTCCCCCACCATCAACAGACTGGGGGTTACTTTTGACCAGAAACTTAACTGGACTAGCCATATAAATACTGTGGCTACAAGATGAGGTAAGAAGTTAGGAATACTGTGGAAAGTAACTCATCGTCTGACTTCCCAAAGCCCGTCCACCATCTACAAGGTACAATTCAGGAGTGTGATGCAATGCTCCCCACTTGCCTGGATGAGTGTAGCTCTAACAACACTCAAGAAGCTTGACACCTTCCAGGGCAAAGCAGCCCGCTTGATCAGCATATCTTCCACCACATTAAACCTTTGCCCCGACCACCACCGACGCACAGTGGCAGCAGTGTGTACCATTCACAAGATGCACTGCAGCAAAGCACCAAGGCTCCTTCAACAGCACCTTCCAAACCTGTGATCACTACCACCTAGAAGGACAAAGGCAGCAGATGTATGGGAACACCACGATCTGCAAGTTCCCCTCCAAGTCACACACCATCCTGACCTGGAACTGTATCGCCATTCCTTCACTGTCGCTGGGTCAAAATCCTGGAACTCCCTCCCTAACAGCACTGTGAGTGTACCTATACCACATGGACTGCAGCAGTTCAAGAGGGCAGCTCACCACCACCTTTTCAAGGGCAATTAGGGATGGGCAATAAATGCTGGTCTTGCCAGCGAAGCACATTCCACAAATGATTAAAAAAAGTTAATTCTGATTTTTAAAACTTGTCAGTATGAGGGTACTGAAACCTCATGCCACCATTTTGTGGCATCATTTCATCACCTGTTTAGAAGTTCTCTGTAAAATATGAGAAGCACACAAGAGATTTCTAACTTGATTTACTGCATTTTCTGAATTAGCTAATAAATAATCTTGGCATAGTATTCTTTTGCTTGTGCAAAAAATGCTTGCTGCAACCCTCAAGAGGTTAATTCTGCACAGCTTCTGTTACAAATCATGGAAATATCACTGAAACACTAGCTGTTGAGGAAAAGATAGCCATTAATACAGGTTCACTATCCATTTCTATTTACCCCTATGTAAAATACAGTCTTATTTCGTATTATAAGTAAATAAAAGATAGGTAAAATGGTTCCTAATTGTAAGCCATACAGTAATTTCTTCCTTTGCAAAACTGTTGGTGCTAGTGTTTGTCCCATCAGATATACAGCTTCTGCACTGAATACAATAATCTTGCATGTTTACAATATTGAGAAATATATTATTATGCAGCATTTACTATTTCATGTGCCAATCTTCCTAATTTACATCACTCATAGCCTTGACAAAGTCCTTGGAAAGGATAACGCAGTTACTAATAAAGCTCTGAAAACAAAATTGCTTTTGCATGCATATCTTTTAGTTAACATTTTCTCAATTATTCCAGAATGGATCCAGCAGGATTTCATTCTGTTGCTGCAGCTTATTGTAGCATTAACCCTTTTGTCAATGTGCAGCTATTTTCTGGTACAATGGGATGCTTTCTGGCAAGTGGAAACTGCATTGACGTTTCCATTGCTATCCAACTTCATGTACAAATAATAGCGTGCCATATCTCTGTGACATTTTATCAATGAGGTACGGGCGAAATAGAATATGTTCAATTCAACGCTAGCAACCTGCTGAGGGTGAGTTTTGACAATTGTTCGGCAAACTCAGAAGCCATGATGGAGCTCTGCTCAGGAATTTAAGAAAAATCAGCTGTGGGGATAAGAATAAGAAGGGATTAAGAAGGCAATCTTGTGGTCAATTTTGAATGATTTTGGAAGTAGACAAAATATATGTTCCTATCTGACTTTCAGGTACACATAAGCCCATATATTATTATTAGTGATATTTGCAGGAAAATACTTAATGCATTCATATGACATTCTTTTGTCTGCTACTTTATGCAGGCATCAACTCTTTTACTTTAAATATCAGACAAAGGAATGTCACACCACCATATTAAGTATTCGTCTGCTAATATCACCAATAGTAAATTCAAGACTTTACTGTATTATCAAGAAATGCGAGTCTATGTGGAAAAATATGTACAGATTCTAACCACAGAACAGAATGGAGTTGGGAGGGATAGGAACCCATAGTGACTCCTATCTTGACACAATACTTCTCCTTACAACCTTCAGTATTCCAAAATGTAAATAGTGAAAGTGAACCAATCTGTATTTTGAACTCATAGGTAAGGATACTGAACGACTTCCTTAAAGGGTGCAAATGTCCAATTTTAAATCACAATTTCAGTTTTAACAAAATCAATTTTGTCCTCTCTTTATTCTCCATGACACAAGCCTCAGTTGCTGCTATGAAACACAAAAGAAGCACTCATCCAACTGACTGCCGGCAATTAATTAAAAAAAAACTTCCACTCCATTAAATAATAAGCATATTGTGATGATTCTAAAATACATCTGAAAGGATTATTATATGTGATGATCCTTAACCAGTTTACGGAAAAGTCCACAGAACCTGCATGCTATTATACCAATGTTTGTTAAACTGGTGAAGATTAATTCTTGATATTTAAGGTACATAAAGTGAAGATCATGATTTTCTCTAACTGTGGAACATTAAAGTCATAATACCTAAAATTTAAAAAATCTCTTGTTCTCCTCAAACCTAATCAATTTGGAATACCATTGTTTTATTTTCCTGTCTCACCATTAATACTTTGATTTTTTTAATGCCAATCTGGCATGCTGTTTGGTGATCCTAGTCCTTCATGCTGCCACCCTGTTCATATAGTAAAAACGGTGGCAATATTGATGTAACTATTGGTATTCCAATAGCAAGAATTTCTTTCATAACAGTAAAAGAACATTTAATTCTCAAGGTGTGGTGAATGTTGACAACGTAACTTAATTTGGATTGTGACTCTCACTGTTTTTTGTTCCGCTTTCAAATTTATACAACTGTGTCACTAAATTGCAGCCCCCCAAGAAACCTTCCAATTTCTTCCTTAGTAAACAGCAAACTGCCAGTGGTTGTCCTGTGGCAAGACGGGGTAGAGTTTAACTTGATTTGTCCCTTTAAGTCACTACTCAAGTCGTCCCTATGGCAAAGTAGTCTAAGCAGGCAAATCCATGAAATTCTATCTGTTTGCAAGCTCAAGGGGTCAATTAGAGAGCAATTGTAGCTGCTTGTATATCTCTGACTCCAGGTCAGAAGAACCCAGCATGACTGCTCCCATTAAATTCCCTGAACTTATATCTTCTCATTATCCTGCTCAATTCCTATCACTGCCTCACTCCTATTGTTTCCCTTACTCCTTCACCTTTGAATGTTTTGCTCAAACACGATACCCTTCCCCACCTCTCCATCTTCTCCATTGCTTCCTCTGCCTAATGTATGTCCTCCCTTCTGCCAAATCTACCCCATCACTCTCAGTCCATAACTTTTGGCCCCTGCTGTTCTATCCACCTTATCCCCTGTGCGCTGCCATTGCCCCCACTCCCATTCCCTTCTCATCATCCCATAGCAAGCTCAGTGAAAATCTAGTTTCCCAATACTAAGTTGCAAAACAGCAATTTGTTTCTAAACTTCTTATAGCACCTAAAAAGTAAACTGACAATTTCTGAGAAACCTGCAAAGACAGAAATGGGCCGATACAGGATAAGCCAATGCTGTGGCAGTGTGTGGGCACAGGGCTAAATGATTGTGGCACCAGGCATGCAAGAGAGCAAAGCTGTGCAGGCAGTGACAGCCCCAAGTTGACCAGAACTGGGAAGGTAAGCATCCAGAGGTGCAGATAGTGTAGCCAGAAAGAGGGCCTGCATCAGAACTGGGACAGGATGATATGCAGCTAGTGGTCCAGCTAGTGAATTCTGTACATTGTTACGACCAGGTGAGGAAGAGGTCTAGTGTTCCCTTTCAGCCTTCACTTGGTCTTACTGTAACAAAGTTTAATTTTAAACACACCGTGTTTTTAGCTCCCCTTTGGTGAATCCTTGTTCACCGCTTTCCAATTATAAGGCAAAGAAACCAGCACAAACAGGCTTTCTTAGGTTTAAAGAAGTAAAGTTGAAATTTATTAAAATTCGGTTAATGCCTCCGCTGTAGTGACAGCCCCATATACGCTGTGCCCCCGCTAGCATGCATACGTGATACACACATGCAAATAGAGACAGAAAAGAGAAGAAAAATAAAGTGCAAAAGTATGAGGCAATATCTGAAGAGTTGTTGTTATGGTTCTTCAAGCTCATGGTAGAGTCCTTGATTGTAGGTAGATCTTGCTTTTCGTTGAGGTCCAGTATTCTTCTTAAACCTTGTTCGCAAGAGGAGACTTTTCTCTCTTGGGGTTCATGTGTCTTCAGTGGATTCAGAGCCTTGTGACAAAGAGATGGGAGCAGACAAGAGAGAGATCGTCTCCGTCCAGGAGCAAACAGCTTTCTGCCCAAACTGTTTGTACAAATTTAAAAAACTCAGGTTGCTCAGCAGGTTAGTCATGTGACTAGCTGGTTTGACCATGTCCGTTTGTGTATTTGGCCATTTTAGCAGTCAACCTGGAACGTGAGCTCCTCCACCATCAATGTCTGGTGATCAAAAGTCTATTGTGGGTTGAATGTCAGGGAATGGCTGCTTTGTCCTTCCAAATATTGTCTGTTAAGATGCAAATGTCCTATCCAGCCATGGCTAATCTGTTCAACAAGTCCTCTCTCAACTCCAGTAACAGTTTAAAATCAATGTTCCTGACAAAATTAATCTGCCCCATTCTTGGCAGGTGGGGGCCTAGCATGACAACATGGAGACAGGAAGTAAGTAGGAAGGGAAGAAGTCCAAGGCTTGTGTGGGCAACAGTGAGTGAGGAAATCCAAAAGTAAATTAATTTACATGTAATTTACATAATTATCTGTACAGTAGGAAATTAAAAAGTTATACATTTAACAAATAAATTATCTGTAGGGAACAGTGGCTTACAAACTTTTTTTTAACAACTTACCTAAAATGGCACTTGGTGGAACAGATCTGAGAGATGGAGTTTGGAGGAGCACCATCTAGCATTGGGAGGATTGAAAGGCATGCATAATTAATGAATATATTCCTTACAATTTAAAGTAATACTTATACGCACCATCGAGGTGTGGCACAATTGTGTCACAAAAAGTGTGACAAATGGAAAGAAGCATGAGCCATAAACTATTATTTATCATGAAAATTTCTGCTGTGCCTAAAAAACAATTAAACAAAAAATATTTTCCCCTTCTAGTTACTTCCTTCTCCATGTTGCCCTTTCATTATGCAGGAACAGAATAATGGAGTGAGAACCCAAGAATTAACTCATAAAAAATGTAAATTTATGTCTTTCACTCAACAGCAGTAACAAACTGTACCACTAGGGACGTCTGATTCAAAACCGGGGGATGATTTTTGGCAGGGAGTTCAGGCGCAAATGATCCTCTGAGGTGGTCAAGATTGCTTCTTCAGCTGAAATGCTGGTTTAGCCCACAGTTAGACGTCGTCTCGGTAAAGGAGTTGTGAGGAATGGCTGCCTGTAGGCTCGCTAGACAACTAATTGCCACTTAAAAGGCTGCTCACGCTCATTAAAGGGGCTGCATGGAATTTTGGTGGCTAACGTTTCAACTAATGCCACCTCCTAAAAGCGACCAGTTGTTTGGGTGTAAACACATCTTTGATATCAATTTTAAACGCTACTTAAGGGTACTGAGCATTTCATGTTCATTGTTGCTGGTGCTGTGTAGAGGACCTTTGAAACACATCAGAAGACTTTCTGTGACACGTCACTCAAGCAATATTTACTCCAGAAATTCTATGAGGACTTCACCTAAAAAGAGTAAGTGCGATGCTACTCTATAGGAATCCTTCAGGGGAGCAAATCTGCTGTTCTTACCCGGTCTGGCCTTCATGTGACTCCATACCCACAGCATTGAGGTTAATTCTTAACTGCTCTCTGAAATGGCCAAGCAAGCCACTCAGTTGTATCAAACCACTACAGAAAAGCTGAACAACAATAAAACTGGACGGACCACCCAGCATCGACCGAGGCACTGGAAACGACAAAGGCACACCAAGCCCAGTTGACCGTGCAAAGTCCTCTTCCCTAGGGAATTGTGCCAGAATTGGGAGAGCTGCCCCACAGACTAGTCAAGCAACAACTTGACATAGTCACACTCACTGAATCATATCTTACAAGCAATGTCCCAGACGCCTCCATCATCATTCCTGGATGTGTCCTGTCCCACCTGCAGGACAGATCCACCAGGGGTGGTGGCACAGTGGTGTACAGTTGGGAGGGAGTGGCCCTGGGAGTCTTCAACATTGACTCCGGACCCCATGAAGTCTCATGGCAACAAGTCAAACATGGGCAAGGAAACCTTCTGCTGATTACCGCCTACTGCCTTCCCTCAGCTGATAAATCAGTATTCCTACATGTTGAACACCACTTGGAAGAAGCACTGAGAGTAGCAAGGGCACAAAATGTACAGTGGGTGGGGTACTTCAATGTCCATCACCAAGAGTGGCTCGGTAGCATCACATCTGATAAGCTGGCCAAGTCTTAAAGGACATATCTGCCAGACCAGGCCCTGTGGCAAGTGATGAGATAACCAACAAGAGGGAAAAACCTACTTGACTTCGTCCTCAACAATCTACCTGTTACAGATGCATCTGTCCATAACAGTATTGGTGAGAGTGACCACCGCACAGTCGTTGTGGAGATGAAGGGGAGAATTTTATGCTCTTCCCCGTGGCGGGTTTGAAGGCGGGGGGAGTATAAAATCGAATGGGATGGTGCCATAGTTAGTTCCCGCCATCCTGTCTCTGCCAAAATTTAGTCCGGGTAGGAAGGTCTGTGAACAGCGTTCCCAACCCGCCAATTGAGGTTATTAACTGAGCAATTAACCCCTAATTAAGGGCCTCTTCCTGCCACCGCAATTAGCCGTTGGCGGGCGCTGTATGGGAAGCATGGCACGGGGGGCCCTCGTTTGAAAGCTCTTACTGCCTGACTGAGGGACCCAGCATTGGGAAGGTGGGGGGGGGGGGGCGCTGAAAGCCACTCCCTTCCCTTGCTGCAGATCCCCCTCCCTACCTCCCCCACGACCCCCACCCCGTGAGACCCCTCCTGCCCTGAGGCCTGGTTCCAGCGACGCTCCTCAGCCTCAAGTAGGTGCTCCTCCAGCAGCAGCCACCACCTCCCGCAGTAACAATGCAGCTGCCAGCCTCTGATTGGCCAGCAGCTCTCCAAGGGCAGGATATCCGGCGAAGGGGTCCTTGATCCTGTGGAAGGCCCACCGCGGTCCACTTAACTGCATGACTGGCACTAGATTTGGCAGGCCTTCTGGAGAAGAGGCGATGCAGGGATCTTGGCGTCACTTTTTCAGACGTTGAGACCCCCGCCATCAGGATAAAATTCCCCCCGAAGTCTCATCTTCACACTGAGGACACCTTTCATTATGTTGTATGGCACTACCAAAGTGCTAAGTGGAACAGACCCAGATACATACGAACATACGAATTAGGAGCAGGAGTAGGCCACTCGGCCTCTCGAGCCTGCTCTGCCATTCAATAAGGTCATGGCTGATCTGATTGTAACCTCAAATCCACATTCCCGCCTACCCCGATAACCTTTCACCCCCTTGCTCATCAAGAATCTATCTACCTCTGCCTTAAATATATTCAAAAATCTGCTTCGAACGCCATCTCTCTCTCTGAGAGAAAACAATCCTCCTCATCGCTGTCTTAAATGGGTGACCCCTTATTTTTAAACAGCGACCCCTAGTTCTAGATTCTCCCACAAGAAGAAATATCCTTTCCACATCCACCCTGTCAAGACCCCTCAGAAGCTTATATGTTTTAATCAAGTCGCATCTTACTCTTCTAAACTCCAGCGAATACAAGCCTAGTCTGTCCAACCTTTCCTTGTAAGATAACCTTCCCATTCCAATTATTAATCTAGTAAACCTTCTCTGAACTGCTTCCAACGCATTTACATCCTTCCTTAAATAAGGAGACCAATACTGTACACAGTACTCCAGATGTGGTCTCACCAAAGCCCTGTATAGCTGAAGCATAACCTCCCTACTTTTGCATTCAGATGCAGATAGATCAGAGCTACGATCAGATCTAGCAGCTCAAAACTGTGCATCCATGAGGGGCTGTGGGCCATCATCAGTAGCAGAACTAAATTCAACCACAACCTTATGGCCCGGTATATCCCTCACTCTGCAATTAACATCAAGCCACGGGACCAACCCTGGTTCAATGAAGAATGTAGGAAAGCATGCCAGGAGCAGCACTGGCGTACCTAAAAATGAGATGCCAACCTGGTTAAGCTACAACATAGGACAACATGCATGATATAAAGTGGACGCAGCATGCGATAAACAGAGCTAAGCAATCCTAAAACCATCAGATCAGATCAAAGCTCTGCAGTCCTGCCACATCCAGTCGTGAAAGGTGGTGGACAATTGAACAACTAATGGGAGGAGGAGGAGGCCTCCTCCTGAGGGCCCCACCATTATAGATGTCAGTCTTCAGACAATTTGATTCATTTGACATGATAGCAAGAACTGGCTGAAGGCACTGGATGTAGCAAAGCCTTTGAGCTCTGACAACATCCCAGCTGTAGTACTGAAGACTTGTGCTCCAGAACTAGCCATGTCCCTTGTCAAGCTATTCCAGTACAGCTACAACACTGGCATTGACCCAACAATGTGCAACATTTCCCAGGTATATCCAGTCCGCAAAAAGCAGGACAAATCCAAGCCCGTCAATTACCTCCCCATTCGTCTACTCTCAATCATCAGCAAAATGATGGAAGGTGTTGTTGACAGTGCTATCAAGCAACTCTTACTTGCCAATAACCTGCTCACTGATGCTCAGTTTGGGTTCCACCAGGGCCACTCAGCTCCAGACCGCATTAGAGCCTTGGTCCAAACATGGACAGCTGAATTCCAGAGGTGATGTGAGAATAACTACCCTTGACATCAAGGCAGCCTTTGACAGAGTGTGACATCAAGGAGCCCTAGTAAAATTGAGGTCAATGGGAATCAGGGAGAAAACTCTCCATTGGTAGGAATGATTGTGGTTGTTCGAGGCCAATCATCTCAGCCCCAGGACATCGCTGCAGGAGTGCCTCAGTGTGGTTTCCTAGGCCTATCAATCTTCAGCTGCTTCATCAATGACCTTCACTCCAACATAAGGTCAGAAGTGATTGCTGACGATTGCAATGTTCAGTACCACTCGCAACTCCTCAGATAATGAAGTAGTCTTTGCTCATATACAGCAGGATCTGGACAGCATTCAAGCTGATAAGTGGCAAGTAACATTCACACCAAACAAATGCCAGATAGTGACTATCTCCAACAAGAGAGAATCTCACCATCCCCTCTTGACATTCAATGTCATTTCCATCACTGAATTTCCTGGTGGTTACCATTGACCAGAAACTAAACTGGACCAGCCATATAAATACTGTGGCAACAAGAACAGGTCAGAGGCTGGGAATTCTGTGGTGAGGAACTCACCTTCTGACTCCCCAAAGCCTGTCCACCATCTGTAAGGAACAAGTCAGCAGTGTGATGGAATACTCTTCATTTTCTTGCATGAGTGCAGCTAATTCCTCCTAATTCCTAAATCCTAATTCCTAAATCCAAAAACACTCAAGAAGCTGGACACCACCCAGGACAAAGCAGCCCGCTTGATTGGCACCCTATCCACTCTCTTCACCACTGATGCAAAGTGGCAGCAGTGTCTGTCATATTCCAGAAAGCATGTTGTTGAAGGAATAGTCTGCAGCCACTCTTTATTCAGTCTTGCATTTATTTTACAAAGCAAAATGATTACAAACATGCAGCTCCTCACTCAAACATTCACTCAGTTTCAGTAAGTGTCTCCTTATACATACTCAAGTAAGACCCTAATTAACTCCCTCCAACTACATATAATTAAACAAATTAACATTTCAAAACAAATCAAAATAAATTCCATATTCTGTACAAAGCAATACATTGTGAGACGCTCCTACTCTAGAACTGCAACAATTTCTTTGTATAAGCATTCGTTTTCGTAAAGCTATCAGATAGTTGGTGATTAGGAGATTTCCTTTCTCTCCAGCATTTGTTTCAATCCAGCAAGGTCAATCCATAACCTTTTCTCGCTCACACTTTTTGTAGAGTGTATATTAAATATCTACATACCATTCAATCTTCAGTATGCCCCTTATACAGAATCTCACCTAAAATATTTGAGAAATTAAACCCCATATCCACTGCCTCCTCAAGAGTCAGTGTTTCTGCAGTTAAAGCACTTTTAACTACACTTTTTTATTTTCTTAGCTTCCTAAGCTATAGGACATTTCCCATTTTCACCCCATCAAAAATATTATGAAACCAGCTGCACTCTAATATCCATCAGCAAGATTAGCATGTGAAGCATCACTAAAAATGAATGGTTTCATATTCTTTGGCTTATCCAAGGATGAGAACTTAAGTATACATTTCTCCAGATTTAATTTTGTTCAATGTTTTATTTGCCCTTAAAACATTCTCTACTTTAGGGTGTTTCATAGTAGTACTTAACTCCAATACATCAAAACTAGCATCAGGTCTAGTCTGACTGCACAACCAGTTTAAATGACCAATCAAGCTTTGCAATTGCTCTTTCTCTGTTAGATATATCATCTTTCTGTGATGACCTCGCACAATTAACCGGGATGGGAATAACATTCTCTAAATAGGATTGTTGAGGCAGTTGCAGAAACACTTCTCTCTGACAAGTTTCACCCTGCACAAATGTAGCTTTTATGTCAATTGATCTACTCTCCCATGAATATGTGGCCAAAAGAGCCAGAAAGATTTTCAAGATTATTTTTCTAGCTGTGGGAGAGTCCACTCTAACATCTGTATCACCGGTCATGCTTCAAAACCCCTCACAACTAGCCTTGCTTTAGTCTTATAAGTCCCATCTGCAAGGGCTTTGTTAGTACAAATCCATCTATGTGATAAGGCTGGCTGTCCCTTATCTGGTACTCAGAATAAACATGAAACTCTCTCCAACTCTCTAACTCCTTTGTTTTGCCTCTCTTATTAGTTGATCCTCAAGTTTATTGGCAGCCATCAAAATTTAACGGTCATGAGGACTTCTGCTTCTATTGGGAGACTGTTCTTCAGCCTTCATTTCATTGTGTAATCTATTCAAACTACAGCCTCTACTTGCACTTTGATGTCTTTCGGGACTACTGCAGTAAGATCTCGCTCTTGCACTATCGGAGGCTCTTTCTCCAGTATGTGATCATTTCCTGATGCAAGAATCACTTTCAGACCCACTATTAGAACTCGCACTACACTTTCTTACTCTCCACTCGTTCACCCCATTCTGCCGGTCCATGGACCTCAGCTCTTGGCCATCAACCCGAACATTCAACTTATATTTAAACTTGCCAGTAGGTTTTCCTACACGTCCCACAATTGTTGCATCCCTCCATTTACTAACCCCTCTGGAATATACGTCACCCGAGTACCTACTTGGGGCAATAGGCTGTTGGATATGATAGCTGTCCTGCGCGTCATGATCGCTTACATTACCACTATCCACCCTTGATCTACCGTATTCTGTTCCTCAGGACCTTCATCACAAAACACATGAGCATTTCAAGTAAAGGACTTTGTATCTTTCTATCAGCTGCTCAGATTCTGAGATTTTGTAATCAATCCCGACTAATTGTGAGGAATGAACAGCTTGATTTCCATGTTTGATAATTACTGTCTTACCATCATGACCTATTACCTTACCAGGCCCTTTCCATTCCCTATGACCCTCTCTTTTATAATAGACCAAATCTCTTGAACTAAATTCTGTCTCAGATGGTCTTATATGATGCCTCAGAGTTCCCGAATTTTCTCCAAGACCTCAGTCTTCATGAAACCCGGTCTCTCTGCATGTAAAGCATTCAAATGTCCAGAAAAATGGAACTAATAATGGAACTAATTGTAGAACCTTCTAGAGCAGGAGGAACGTTGCACAGCACAGAAGGCAATTTGGGATTTCGCCCATATACCAATTGTTAGGAACTATACCCTACAACCATCTGAAGTGAATTCTTCGCATGAACTGTCCATGCCAGGGTGGTAGTGAACTTGCAGTTTGGTTGGTCAGCTAGGACTTTATCCAGCATTTCATCTATCACCATGTAATTCCTTTCACAGAGCCCACTGCTGAAAGGAATTTCATCTGCGGTATTCATGATCATAATGTTCATGTTTTCACACATGTCTCTGAACTCGTCATTGGCAAATTCCCCTCCATTATCAATTAGAAACTTAGCTGGTGCTCCAAGTCCGGTTCCTCTTCATTTCTCCATGATTTTATCCATAATCACCCTTTTGTCCTTGTTATGTATTATTGTAGAAAGACTATATCTGGTTACCAGGTCTATAAAATGTAGAATTAATATATTTGTGTTTTTGTCCCATACCTTTAAATCCATGGCAACTACTTCATTAAAGTTACGTGCCAATGGAAGGCTTACAATAGGACATCACAGAGTCCTGCAATACTTTTACAGATTTCACACTTTTCACTAATCTATTATCCTTGTATACTCTTCATCAATCACACCTGCATCCTTTAGCAGGGTTTTTAATCCTTGACAAGAAGTCTGAGCAAATTGTGTAACTTTACGATAATTTGTTGTTTTTCTTTCTAATTCTTATCACCTGATGCCATTAATAATTCTCTAATACTCTGATTAGAAACATCAGGTTTTGTTAAGGGTTTACCCTGACTGGGTAAACTGCAAATCCACTGACTTTCTAAAAACAATGCCTTATCGTGCTCCACATCAAGTTTAATTTGTGTCTTTTTCATGAAAGGTTTACTCAACAGTAAAGGTATCTTACCAGAGACTACATCTGTACTGATAAAGTGGCTTACTCCAGCTATTTTACATGGAATTACAACTCTCTTTAGTGATTTCAATGTCTTGTCACCATTGAACCCAAAGCTGGTCGTACTTTTATACTCCTTAACTTTGTATCGATCTTTACTATTGGGTGAATACAGATAACATTTTAACCAATCTGCTGCACATACTGTTGATGGGCAAGCACTACCTAACACAGCACAGCTGAACTAACATATTCATCACAGGACTAAAACTCCTTGTGACTAGTAAAATTCATTTAGATTCATCATTATCTTCCTCTTCTGTCTCAGAATTCACTGTGTCATGTGTCATTTTGAGGACCCTGCCTCTGCTTTGGGCAGTTCATTGCTTCATGATAATTTGAGTCAGACCTGAAGCGGCCATTAACTGTTCCTTGGGCATTCCTCGGATTCATTCGCCTATTACTGCAGTTCCAATTCTGTCTTCTGCTATAATAGCCAGACCTGCTAAAGGTGCTTTCATCCTTATTCCTCATTTCTTTAACTTTTCCATTGTACTGCTGCCTGCCTCCTATATCTGGACCATTTCAAGATCCAGCAATCATTGAGCTCTCCAATGTTTTTGTCACCACAGAATGTGCCATTTGTTCTACCAAGGTTGTTGAAAGTGACTGTATCCCCAGAAATGGTTTTTAAGCCAGCAGACATCTGATCCAACAGGATGTCTTTTTCCAATAACGAAACCCCAATTAGAACCAGGAGCCTGTTCATATGCGACACCCTAGCATAATCTAGCAATTTAAATGCTAGCACTGAACCAGGGGTCTCCAAATTGAATTTCCTCAATCTTCCATACAGTCTGTTAAAGTCCATGAACTATTCCTCATTGAATAACCATCTGTTTTCCAAAATCTATCAAAGTCTGACCATGCCTCATAGGCGTTTAATGTAAATTTCATCCAAGAATTCTAACAGAATATTCAAACTTTAATCAATATCCAACTGACGAACATCCAGTTCACAAAATACTTCTGATTTTATTTTTGGTAGGAAGTGGTAACGCCAAGGCCATACCTTGTTTCCTCTTCGGTAGCGATGTAACCTGTGTCCACATATCCACTTCATTCTTCCACTGGTCATATGGTTCAGATTCAGAGAACATTGGAGGGTAATCATACCCTGACAATTTACACTTGCTTTCTGCCATTTTCCACAATAGCCACTGGGAGTTCACATAGAAACATAGAAAATAGGAGGAGTAGGCCATTCAGCCCTTTGGGCCTGCTCCGCCATTCAGAAAAGATCATGGCTGATCGTTTAATTTAGTATCCTGTTCCCACTTTCTACCCATATCCCTTGATCCCTTTGGCATTAAGAAATATATCTATCTCCTTCTTGAATATAGTTAATGACTTGGCCTTCACTGCCTTTTGCGGTATAGAACTCCACAGGTTCACCACCCTCTGAGTGAAGAAATTTCTCTTCATCACGGTTGTAAATGGCATACCCCGTATCCTGAGACTGTGACCCCTGGTTCTGGACTCCCCAGCCATCTGGAACATCCTCCCTACATCTAGCCTGTTCAGCCCTGTTAGAATTTTATAGGTTTCTATGAGATCCCCTCTCATTCTTCTAAACTCTAGTGAATATATGCCTATTCGACCCAATCTCTCCTCATACGTCAATCCTGCCATCCCAGGAATCAGCCTAGTAAATCTTCTTTGCACTCCCTCCATGGCAAGAACATCCTTCCTCAGATAAGGAGACCAAAACTGCACACAATACTCCAGGTGTGGTCTCACCAATGCCCTTAATAACTGCAGTAAGTAGTTTGCTATGTGATTTTTTTCTTAGCGTCCAACCTTCACCTATGGGCAACCATTTTCTGCTAACATGTCATACTCCAGAAAGCTTGTTGTTGAAGGATTATGCTGGAGCCAATCTTTATTCAGTTTTGCATTTATTTTACGAAGTAAAAAGATTACAAACATGCAGCTCAAACCTTCACCCAGTTTCAGTAAGTGTCTCCTTCAAAATGATCTGATTGGGCATAGTCAACATGGATTTATGAATGGGAAATCATGTTTGACGAACCTGTTGGCATGTTTTGAGGATGTTACTAACAGAATTGATAAAGGGAGTCAGTGGATGTTGTATACTTGGATTTTCAGAAAGCTTTTCATAAAGTCCCCCACAGGAGGCTGATTAGCAAAATTAAAGCACATGGGATAAGAGGTAATATACTGGCATGGATTAAGGATTGGTTAACAGATAGAAAACAGAGAGTAGGAATAAATGGGTCATTCTCGTGTTGGCAGGCTGTGACTAGTGGGGTACTGCAAGGATCAGTACTTGGGCCCCAGCTGTTCAAAATATACATCTATGATTTGGATGTGGGAACCAAATGTAATATTTCCAAGTTCACGGATGACACAAAACTAGGTGGGAATGTGTGTTGTCAGGAAGATGCAATGCTGCTTCAAGGGAATTTGGACAGACTTAGTGAGTGGGCAAGAACGTGGCAGATGGAATATAATGTGGAAAAATGTGAAAAATTTGGTCGGAGGAACAGATACGCAGAGTATTTCTTAAATGGTAGGAGATTAGAAAGTGTAGATGTACAAAGGGACCTGCGTGTCCTCGTCAATAGGTCACTGAAAGCTAACATGCAGGTGCAGCAAGCAATTAGGAAGGCTAATGGTATGTTAGCCTTTATCGCAAGAGGATTTGAGTACAGGTGTACTGAAGTCTTGTATAGAATCTTGGTTAAACCGCACCTGGAGTACCGTGTGCAGTTCTAGTCCCCTTACCTTAGGAAGGATATTATTGCTATTGAGGGTGTGCAACGAAGGTTCACCAGACTTGTTTCCGGGATGGTGGGACTGTCCAATGAAGAGAGATTGGGGAAACTGGGCCTGTATTCTCTAGAGTTTCGGAGATTAAGAGGTGATCACATTGAAACCTACAAAATACTTAAAGGGACAGACAGGGTAGATGCAGGTAAATTCTTTCCCCTGGTTGGGGAGTCTAGAATCAGGGGACCCAATTTCAAAATACGGGGCAAACCACTTAGGACCAAGATGAGGAGAAATTCCTTTACTCAGAAGGTTGTGAATCTTTGGAATTCTCTACCCCAGAGGGCTATGGAAGCTCAGTCATTGAGTAGATTTAAAGCAGAGATTGACAGATTTCTAAATACCAATGACATAAAGGGATATGGGGAGAAAGAGAGTGCTTGGGCATCTTCCTCGGGGTTCCCGTTGGTCTTGATGAGGAATGAAAGGAAGACATGAGACCAGGCAGAACAACACCAATGTTGAAGTGCCAGTGCTGCATCCAACACCAACACCAGTGCCGTATCCAAGAGCCAGTGTGCCTTTAACTCGGTCCCTGAGCCATCCTGAAACTTGCCATTGTGTATTAGTCAGAGCACTCCACACCTTCAACAGAAGTGGATGTGAGGAGTCCACATGTACTGCTGCACGAAAATTGCGTCTAATCAGCACTTGAGTGCTGAACTTGCAGTTTCCTGGTTTAGTATCTCCAGGCACGTTCAAATTTTGGCAATCAGCAATTAGGAGCAAAATTGTGTGCTAAATCCAGACTTTCAAATGGGCTAGTCTAATTAGCAGTGTGCTCATTTAGCATCTGTTTTCAGCTTTTAGACAATATGACACCCCCTCCAAACCCTGTCGCCTAAACTAGGACAGCTGCTTGTCTGAGCAATTTTATTTTTAAGTTGGAGAATGGAACTGCTCAACGACTAAACTAATATAAATCCATTGTAATATACAGGGAGAAGGGAAGAGTCAGAAACCAGCATCTTAAATTTAAGTCAGGCAAACATCAAAGTTAGGAGTGAAATCAGGAAGGAATTTTTCAGACAAAGAGTTGTGGAAATCGGGAGCTCTCTTTCCAAAGTGCAAAGTCGATTGACATTTTCAAGACTGAGATCTTTAGATTTTGCTGGGTAAGGGTATCAAAGAATAATGTGCAAAGGTGGATAATTAGAGTTGAGGCACATATCAGCCATGATCCAATAAAATGGAAGAACAGGCTTAAGAAGCTGAAGCTGGTCTCCTCTACATTGGGGAGACCAAACGCAGACTGGGTGACCGCTTTGCGGAACACCTCCGCTCAGTCCGCAAGCAGGACCCTGAGCTTCTGGTTGCTTGCCATTTCAACACTCCCCCCTGCTCTCATGCTCTGTCCTGGGATTGCTGCAGTGTTCCAGTGAACATCAACGCATGCGCGAGGAACAGAATCTCATTTACTGATTAGGCACACTACAGCCTGCCGGACTGAACATTGAGTTCAATAATTTCAGAGCAGGACGGGCCCCCCCATTTTACTTTTATTTTTAGTTATTTTTTTCTTTTTCCTTTTTAAATGTTTTTTTTCTGTGTTTATTTTATTTTATTTCATCTCAGTTTGTTCAGTTTGCTTACTCACTGTTTTTTTCACGTTTGTACTTGCGGCTGTTCAATTTTCAGTCCGTTAACACCCTATCTGTACTAATGCTTTGTCTTTCAACACACCATTAACATATTGTTTGCCTTTGCTCCATGACCTTCTGGTGGGCTATTCTGTGACCTTGTCCTATTTACACCTTCTCCTTTGTTATCTCTTGCCCCACCCCTACTTTACTTGCTTATAACCTTTTACATTTCTAATATTTGCTAGTTCTGAAGAAGGGTCACTGACCTGAAACGTTAACTCTGCTTCTCTCTCCACAGATGCTGCCAGACCTGTTGAGTATTTCCAGCATTTCTTGTTTTTATTTCAGATTTCCAGCATCCGCAATATTTTGCTTTTATTAAGAAGCTGAGTGATGTACACCTGTTGTTACAACCAAGGCTGGAGGAGTGCACTGTTTATTCTAGGCCCACTTTTCCACAGGTCACAACATATACTTAAATTTTCCCACTGACCAATATGGTCAATCATATACTCTATTTTTCCCAGAATAAAACACACCAACAGGTTTCTTTAATAAACAACAAAATTATCAGTTTATTGTAAAACAAGTCTTCAGCAATTATCATGCAGGGGCCCACCTGCCAAGAATGAGGCATATTAATTTCGCCATATGAACATTGATTTTAAACTGTTACTGGAGTAACGAAAGAACTTGCTTTAAAAAAAAAACACCAGACCCTTGACTGGAAAGACATTTTCATAGTAACAGACAGTATATGAAAAGGACAAAGGGACCACTCCCTGCTCCAATTTGATCCACAATGGATTTTTGATTACCAGACATTGAAGGTGGAGAAGCGAGCATTCCAGGTTGATTGCGAAGATGCTCCCAATACACAGAAGTGACCTGGTCAAACCAGTTACGTGACCACCCGCTGGCCAACTAGGGGAGTTTTAAATTGGAGAAACAGTGTTTGAAGGCAGAAAGCTGTTTGCTCCTGGACTGCAAAGACCTCTCTCCTGTCTGCTCTCATCTCTCTCACCAGCTTCGGAATCCATTGAAGACACATGAACCCCAAGAGAGAAAAGTCTCCGACAGTGAACAAGGTTTAAGAAGAATACAAAGAATAGGAAAAGCAAGATCTACCTACAAGCAAGGACTGCAGCGTGCTCGAAGGACAGTAACAAAAACCCTTCTTCAGAGACTGCCTCAAACCTCTCTATTTTTCTTCTCTTTTCTGTCTCTATTTGCCTGTGCATATCGTGTATGCATGCTAGCGTGGGGCATGGTGTGTATCCGTAGGCGTTCACCAAATTAGAGTTTAAGTTTAAGTTTTAATAAATTTCACTTTTCTTCTTTAAACTTAAGAAAGCCTGTACATGCTCAATTCTTTGCCTTATAATTGGAAAGCGGTGAACAAGGATTCACTAAGGGGGAGCTAAAACACAGTGTGTTTAAAACAAAACTCTGTTACAGTAAGACCAGGTGAAGGCTGAGAATGACCCCTAGATACCTTCCTCACCTGGTCGTAACAGAGGTTTGGGTGCTAGGGTCTGGAATTGGCCCACAGACAAACAAGAGAAATTTTAAGTGGGAAACCAAATTGTTTCCAATCAAAAAAAAGCAAGATTAATACAGGTTTTCTTGTGGTTGTGTGTGATTGAATACTAACATGTCTGCAACTGAAGCTAGTCGCACTCCAAGCCAGGGTGAAGTAACCTGGGATAAGTTAAAAGCCCTGTCTATGGAGGAGTTGAGGAAAATGGCTGAGCAGCATGGGATCACTGTATGTGGCAAGGCTAGGATGTCTGAACTCCAAAGACTAGTGGCCAACCATTTTTCTCTTGAATCTGAAGAAGCAGAAGCAGTGTTACAAACAGACTCCGACAGGGTATTGTTAGCAAAGATACAATTGGAACAGAGAAAACTTGAATTTGAGGAAATGGAATGAGAGAGAGAGAAAGAGAAAGAATATTCCAGAAAGAATCCGAAGAGAGCTGAAGCGGCTTGAGTTAACTAGGGGGCGACAGAGTAACCCCAGTGAATGCATGGCCAACATGGAGGAGCAGAATGCTAAAACTCACTCAACTATTTCCAAAATTCAATGAGGAAGATGTGGAAGTGTTTTTTGTGCCTTTTCAGTTACTGGCAAGGCAGCTGAAATGGCCAGTTGAGACTTGGTCTCTTTTAATACAAAACAAGCTAACTGGAAAAGCCCATGAGGTTTATTCCTTGTACATCAAATTATGAACTGACCAAAAATGCTATCCTCGGGGCATATGAATTAGTACCCGAAGCCTATCACCAAAAGTTTAGAGCCCTCAAAAAGCAAGCTAATCAAACTTATCTGAAGTTTGAAAGAAGGAAACATCTGGCTTTTGACCAGTGGCTGAGGGCTCTTAAAATATAGCTCAGCTAGGAGACTGTCAGAGAAGTAATTCTGTTAGAGGAATTTAAAACTCTCTCCCATTCTCAATAAAGACCCATGTCGAGGAGCAGCGGGTTCAGGGAGCCTGGCAAGCAGCCGTTCTGGCCGAAGAATTTGCTTTAATTAATAAGTTGGTTTTCCAGGGGAGATCCTTTCCTAATCACCCCCACAAATCCGAAAAGGATATAGAGTGGGAGGGTGAAATCCGCCCAGGCATTCTGGGGAGAGAAAGGAAAGCAGGAGACACAAGGGGCCCTCCTCCAGCCAAAAAGGAAGGTGCTTTGAGCAAGAGTGAGACCCGGAGACCTGTGTGCTTCCATTGTAAGCAGGGCATTTAAAAGATGACTGCTGGAAACTAAAGGGGAAACTGGTAGAGTTCATCAGGGCACACCCGCTTAGTGAAGATAGGACTATGATGGAAAGCACAAAACAAGCTGTGGCTTTAACTGCAGTAAGAGTGCAACCCAGGGAGCTTACTACGGCCACTGCAGGAAAAGTGAATAGGATTCCTGAAGATTATTGGGATTTCGTGTCTGAAGAGAAAGTAACCCCATACCCCTCGAGTTGGGCAAGCAAGACCAGAGTGATTCTCACGGACATAAGGGCCACAAGATCCCTTTTGCTGGGAAAAGGCCTGACCATTCCCCCAGACAGTGCAGTGAACACTAAAATGGTGGTGAATGGTATTGGAGGGCAGTGTATGCCTGTACCTGTACACCGGGTGCACGTGGAGTGCGACCTAGTTTCAGGATGGTGATCGTAGGGATTGTCCCTTGTTTGCCTGTGGATGGGGTTGACCTGCTCCTAGGTAATGATCTGGCGGGGGTGAAGGTGGTAGCCCCACCAGTAGTGAAAGAAAGACCGCAGGAATTCAAAGAGACAGGGCAGTGGCAGGAGAAAGTTCCCCACAGTTTCCCTGAATGTGCAGTGGATCCGGCCATAATCAACCCAGCTCCCCCAGAGGAGACTGAATTGGCACTGCAGACAGATGACCATGAGGGCTGCCTGTCGGAGACTTTCTTTGGAAGGTTAGGAGACCCAGAGAATGGATTAAATGGATTTTCCCTAGCTGAGGCTCAGCGAGCCGACCCAGTATTGCGAGAGTTAGCACAGGCTGCCCAGTCTGAAAGTGAAGCAGAGGGAGTTCCTGATTGCTACTATTTAAAGAATGAGGTACTGATGAGGAAATGGAGTTCTCCTCATAGACCTGAGGGCAAGGTGTGGACAGTAGTTCACCAGTTAGTGGTGCCACAGAGGTACCGGAGAAAAACATTAAGAAGGGCCCACGAGACTACAGTGGCTGTGCATGCCGGTTCCCTGCTGAGAACAATAGGAGACAGGCAGGCACACGGCTGTCAAAAGTTTAAAAAGAGAAAGAGAAAAAGTGACCAAGAGGGTAGGGTAAAGGAAGTCCGGGATAAATACCAGATGGAAACCCTTACTGTCTGGTCAGCCAACCCCGTAAAATGTGAAGTTAGACCCCACATCCTCCTATGCGAATGCAGACTCTAGAAGCACCCCACCAGAGTTGCCATCAGCATTACGGGAACCTGCAGAGACAAAGAGAGACCTCTAGGGGGCACAGAAACCGTGAGGGTGATGCCTCACCTAATGGAAATGCCACAGGAGAGTGCAGTCAGGAATGTCCCAGAGAACAAAGGGCAGATTAACAAAGAATCCTCCCCCACAGTTAGAGGAACAGGGAACCACCTGAAGTCAAAAGCCTTTGCATGACTCAGCAAAGCACTGAAAGAGAATTCAGGATAGACCTGCCCACTACTAACTCGCTTGGAAAATACATTGCCAAGCAGAGACCAAGACCCTAGGCAATCATGGCAATGGGCAAACTGAAGAAAAGCTTCCCCAAAGAACCATATGGTTACTGGGATGGCAAAATGGGGTCAATTAAACAGCCCTGGAACCCAGAAAAGACAATTTTAATAAGCCTTAAGAGTTATGAATAAATGGAAATGAATGTGCGAAATGCATGGTTTTTCTTTCTGTATCTTATCTTTCTCTCAAACCTTTTAATGAAATGTGCCGTTTTTTCCAAATCGCATTTCATTCCCCTGGGTGTGGAGGTGTCATGTAGGGCCTCACCTGCCAAGAGTGAGGCATATTAATTTCGCCACATGAACATTGATTTTCAACTATTACTGGAGTAAAGAAAGAACTTGCTTTAAAAAAAACCCACCAAACCCTTGACTGGAAAGACATTTGCATAGTATCAGACAATACATCGAAAGGATAAAGGCGCCACTCCCTGCTCCAATTTAATCCACAATGGATTTTTGATTACCAGACGTTGAAGGTGGAGAAGCTAGCATTCCAGGTTGATTGCGAAGATGCTCCCAATACACAGAAGAGACCTGGTTAAACCAGTCAGTCACGTGACCACCTACTGGCCAACTAGGGGAGTTTTAAATTGGAGAAACAGTGTTTGAAGGCAGAAAGCTGTTTGCTCCTGGACTGCAAAGACCTCTCTCCTGCCTGCCCTCATCTCTCTCACCAGCTTCGGAATCCATTGAAGACATATGTACCCCAAGAGAGAAAAGTCTCCTACAGTGAACAAAGTTTAATAAGAATACGAAGAAGATAAAATGTAAGATCTACCTACAAGCAAGGACTACAGCGAGCTTGAAACACAGTAACAAAAACCCTTCTTCAGAGATTGCCTCAAACCTCTCTATTTTTCTTCTGCTCTTTTCTGTTTCTATTTGCATGCGTGTATCACATATGCATGCCAGCGTGCGGCGCGGCGTGTATCCGTAGGCGTTAACCAAATTAGAGTTTAAATTTTAATAAATTTCACTTTTCTTCTTTAAACCTAAGAAAGCCTGTACGTGCTCATTTCTTTGCCTTATAATTGGAAAGCGGTGAACAAGGATTCACCAAGGGGGAGCTAAAACACAGCATGATTAAAACAAAACCCTGTTGCAGTAGGATAAAAGCAAAATACTGCGGATGCTGGAAATCTGAAATAAAAACAAGAAATGCTGGAACCACTCAGCAGGTCTAGCAGCATGTGTGGAAAGAGAAGCAGAGTTAACGTTTCGGGTCAGTGACCCTTCTTCGGAACTAGCAAATATTAGAAATGTCAAAGGTTATAAGCAAGTGAGGCGGGGGTGGGGCAAGAGATAACAAAAGAGAAGGTGTAGATTGGATAAGGCCACATAGCTGACCAAAAGGTCATGGAGCAAAGGCAAACAATATGTTAATGGTGTGTTGAAAGACAAAGCATTAGTACAGATAGGGTGTTAATGGACCTAAGATTAAACAGCAGCAAGTACAAACATGAAAAAAAAACAATGGGTAAGCAAACTGAACAAACTAGGATGAAATGAAATAAGCAAAAAAAAAAATTGTAAAAAATGTAAAAAAGAGAAAAAGAAAAAATAACTAAAAATAAAAGTAAAATGGGGGGCCCGTCATGCTCTGAAATTATTGAACTCAATGTTCAGTCCGGCAGGCTGTAGTGTGCCTAATCAGTAAATGAGATGCTGTTCCTCGAGCATGCGTTGATGTTCACTGGAACACTGCAACAAGCCCAGGATAGAGATGTGAGCATGAGAGCAGGGGGGAGTGTTGAAATGGCAAGCAACCGGAAGCTCAGAGTCCTTCTTGCGGACTGGGCGGAGGTGTCCTGCAAAGCGGTCACCCAGTCTGCGTTTGGTCTCCCCAATGTAGCGGGAGACTACATTGTGAGCAGCGAATACAGTATACTACGTTGAAAGAAGTACAAGTAAATCGCTGCTTCACCTGAAAGGAGTGTTTGGGGCCTGGGATAGTGAGGAGGGAGGAGGTAACTGGGCAGGTATTACACCTCCTGCGATTGCATGGGAAGGCGCCATGGGACGGGGACGAGGTGGTGGTACTGTTACAGTAGGACCAGGTGAAGGCTGAGAAAGACCTCTAGACACCTTTCTCACTTGGTTGTAACACAATAATTAAGTAAAACATACACATCTAAATCAAATTATCAAATCCCCTTATCTATCTTAGCGCCTTACACACACACACATCAGTTAACTAGAAAAATAAAAATGATTGTGTTTACAGTGCTCTTACAAAGAAAACAAAGAAAACCACTTAGGCAGAATACTTGTCCTTGGTTTTTGGTTTGGCATCCCAAGTGCGTATAGACGGCTGTCACTGGGATCTTCCTAGAACAGTTCTTTTCAGGCGATGGTGAAGATGAGTTTGGGTAGGCGTTCCAAGAAATGCAGCTATGGAGACTTCAGGTAGGTCTTACAGCAGAAATGCAGAAACAAGGGTATTTCAGTTCCCACACATTTGACATGCAGGTTTATTTAAATACGCAGGGTTTCTTCAAATACAGTTGGAAATAAGAAACTGACACACTGTAGGTCGGGTTTCTTTTCAAGAGAAAGAGAAGAGCTGGGTATCCTTGGCAGGCAAAAACCAACTGTCCTTTTTGTAACAGTTTAAATTGAAACTAAAGACATTTCAGAAGTCAAACTTCATGACCTCTATAAATCTTGACCTGTCACTTCTTCGTAAACATCTCACCAAGTCAAAAACAATCCCTGTTGGGTGATTCTCCACAGACAGGTGCCTTCCAGTAAGACTTGTTTACAAACCAAAACAAGGAACCTTCTGATGACTTCTTTTAAAAAAAAAGTTCAGCCTTACTTCATTGATTCCAGATGAATTCATGTCTACAATTCAACTATAAGTCCTTAAAACATATTTTACAAAAAAATAGAAGTACTCTCATAACACTGTGCCTATCTTCCTATCAACAATGACTCGGCCAAGGCGTGGCCAGTTCTTTGCAAATTTCAAATGGTTGCTAAGCATACAAACATTTCTGCAGAATAATTCCATCTCTAAGCAAGTGTTGGCAAAATAAAATTTTTTGTGTTTGCTTCCAAATCTGTGCACTTTCTCCATGACTTTACAAGCACAAATGTTCAGGACAAAATGAAAACCAACTTCAAAACCAACTTTCGCAGCAAAATTGGACAATATCTGCGAAATAACCCATTGTTTTTCTCATGTGCAATGTTCCCAAATGCAGTCAATTCTGAACAAATTCAGGCAAGAAAAAAATTCAAACACATCATTCCCATTTACTCCCATTATGTAGGCGTCCTAATCCAAGAATAATCTTCATCAAAGGGTACGATTTCCAGATAAGATAGCAATACATTTATCAGGATTCTCCTGTAATTTGCTGCTTAACTGCTGTGCTTTTTATTTCATGGAATAAAAAAGATAACAGCTAATTACTACAGTGCTGCTTCATGCTGCCAACATCCTCTTTAATTACTTTATAACATGAATTGGGTCAGACAGAGGGCTGATTAGGACCCAGTGTCTTCTCAGCTGATGACCAGATGGCAATGAAGGTTGCAATAAGATACTGCAGATTCTGATCAGCCTTTTGCCATGGTCTTACCCATGGTATCATTGTACTATGGTTATTTTCATAAATAATATCAAAAGATAACTATAGTAAATCATTGTTTCATTGATTTATGAAAAAGGGCTTGCTTCTCGATATCACAGAATTTGCAAAAACGATACAATTTAGATTTTTGCTTCAATACTGTCGGCCGTGTAGTTTCAAACTGAGTACATTCAATGTCACACAAACTCCATGGGGTTTTGGTGATTGAGTGGGATACACTTAGCACTTAACATTTCATTGTTCTGACCACGTAAATGGGGGTGGCGGGTGGGGGGGGGGTGGGGTCGGGGGGGGGAGGTGGGCTTTGCGCTGGCGGTGGCTGATATATGAGATTTCAGAGCAAGAGCCTTTTTTTCCCAGTTGTTCCATTGCAGTATTTCCGGCAGCAGGTCTGTGACTTATTCACATCCTACTGTTTGCAATTGCAAGGAAAATAAGGTTTTTGACCCAAGATTCTTACAGATGCTACTGAACATTCCCTGTATGCTCTGGTTCTAATTGAATTAACGGATGAGCAAAACACAGACTTCCATTTATTAAATGGTTACCTTTGCAGCTTACACAGCTTCTCCTCTTTATCCACAGTGAGGAACAATAAGATCGAGATTTAATACACAATCTTCGTGTGGATTTATACCAACCCATGCGATTACCCCACAACACAGTTGAAATGTGCAGAGAGCAGTGCACCTCACCTTTTTGGAAAAAATGTCACACTAAATTCCAAGCATGAAGGGATGCAGAAATAGTTAAGCATTTGGCTTTGTAGCATTTCTAGTCTTTGTATCTCAGTATTGATTGAGATTCAGACAGAATTAGTCATCAATGAGAAGGGATGCATTGAAGATGAAGCCCATTAGCCTAAAGGAGTCACTGTTTTCTAGTAACGTCATTTACTGCCAATAAGAAATGCCTCAACTGCAACACCAATTTGCATTTATATAGCATCTTTAATGTAGAAAAACATCCCAAGGCCCTTCGCAAAATTATTATCACAAAAAAAGGATGCTGCACCAAAGAAGAAAATGCAAAGACTAAAAACATGACAGAAGAGGTTGCTTTTCAGTACTGCTCTTAAAGACAGGGAGCAAGATAGAGAGAGGGAAGGTATTTCAAAGCATGGGGCTTAGGCTGTTGAAGACACAGCCACCAAAAGTAGGAAGACGACACAAGACACCAGAGTTAGGGGAACAGAAAGTTCAAGAGAAATAAAGTTACAGGGCTGAAAGAGGTCAAACAAATAAGGAGGGTTGGCATCATGAAAAGAACCAGATTTTTCACTTCTCCTGCACAGATTCACTTTAACAGCAAATAAAAGATATATACCAGGTGATAAAGGACAGTTTTAATTTGATGCCATCAAGACATTCCCATAGTAACAGTTAGGGAAATATGATACAGAAATTGGCAAACAGACAAAACTGATACTCAAATTTGCAAGCTCTGGATTCTGAAGCAGGTGTTATCATACTCCACTGCTCTACCAAGCAAGAAATATGCATGGCAAAAAAGCATTACAATGATTTTTCATTATACAGGTAAAAAACTAGTTTCAAAAGGAGAAGCACCAAGGACATATTGGCCTGGAAATTTGATCACATAGCGTCGGGCATTAAACAGCTTCCTAAGCCTCCAAAATGGCAAGTATTAAGTGAAGGTTCATTATAAGCCAAAAGTGTGCCACTTGCTATAATGGAAAGGATAAAAAAATATGTGCTCAGTCCCCTCTGCAGTATTGCTTTGTCCTGAGGCAGCTGGTGTCAGCTGCATGCAGCAAAACTAAGACTACATGTGGCCTAACAGGCTGTCCTTAAAGGAACCACTGCAGCCCACCACTACCAAGCTAAGTGTTCAAAATACACTTCCCTGAATGTGGAACTGAGTACCGGCTACCCGTTCCCAACAACTCATTTGCCAATCCCGCCCTTCCCACCAACCCGACCGTAATCCTGGCCTCTGCCCTCTCTGATTGTCGGCAACTGCCATCTTCCCTCCCAACCACAGCTGTCCTCCCAATCCGGTCTCCACACTTCACAGCCCCCTTTAACCACTTAGCAGAAGATTGCTGCTGGCATTGCAGTGGACAGATTTTCATTTCTTTTTGGCAGTGCAATGTCTTGGGATGTCCAACAGGTGCCAGCAGATCGCCCACTCTGTGATAATCGACCCAAGACCCAATATCAGCTATGCCACAGGCACTAGACTCGCTCAAATGTTTTGGGCTATTACATGCAAAACAGAGTAAGCTGTGAACAGGTCTATCTTAGGATCCAACAAGATGCAATTCCAGAACACATTTTTGCTCAAGTCTTCAAGCAATTGCTCTGTTAGAAGTGAAGGAATGGATGATATCTGTTACAATCCTCACCATGTCATGTTGAATGACGGTCTGCTCTGAGCAACTGGCCTGACAACAAATTCAGCTAAACACTCTCAGTTTGTAAATGAGCAAATAACAGCAGTCAGCAAAATATAAGCATTGAAATATTTCGACTGTGTGCATCCCTCCAAGCAGGTTGAACCTAAGGTGACCGCCTCACAGTTCTGATGCATTGACTCTACCTTTCTTTAAGGAAGGTATTTAGAAATGTCTTGAAATACACATCTAGGCATTTAGTTCTGTCATAGTGCATATACAAAATTCAAATTTAAGATGTTCTGTCATCTAATTTCAATACAAAACAAATTTTATCTGTTGCTTTAGGGTCTTCCCTTTGACAGCATTAATAGCAATGAATCCAAAAATATGACAAGGGCATATTCATTCAGAACATTGTTTTAATTCATTAATGTGGCTCGCAACTCTTTCCATTCTTTGGTAAATTTTGTTTAAAGTTTTATTAAAGTAGTTTTCTTAGCTCCATCACAAGGCATTATCTACACCATCTTTCTTAGTGTGGGGTTCTTACCTGTCTGGCTTTTGAGTGGGGCTTCCAGAAATTTCTAGATAGTGAATAAATTATTCATTCTCCTATAACATATGACATGAAGTCATCCATTTTCAACATTACTAAGGTTTCCAAGAAATTTTTATCATGAGTAAATGAATCATAGAAGCTCATAGAATGATTCCATCCTCTGCTGTCCTATTGAGTCCTCTGATTGGTTTTGGAATTAGCATTAGGTGCCAAGATATGCATCTCCAAAGCTGCAACCAATGACTGTCTTTAGTCATTGATCCAGACGATTCAATTCTGTGGTGGTTGATTACTTCCATGATAGATTGCCTCAGTTGATGACATGGGTGACAGCATACCCACTTCTAGGGGAATGGCTGAATACAAATCTCAGTTGAGACTGTGATTCAAATTTTGGTCACTTCTGCTAAATTTTCTGATTGGCATTGGCCTGGATTTTACAATCAACAACAAAACAAGGGTGATCATTGCTGCCCTCCAAGAAAACGGCCCACAAAGATCTAGCGCGGCAGGAATTTCTCCTTTCCCAATGGCAGTTTGAATCTGGTGCCAAATTGAGGAGATGTCTTGGCAGTGAAGTCAGCAAGCAGGTAGGCAGCCAATCACATTAAAGTACTCACACACAGAAAACCAGGAAGTTAAAAACACTTAATACCCTTCAGTTTTAATTTAAATTTTCTGAGAACAAAGTAAAAGTATGACTGTAGTAAGACAGAAACTAAAATAAAGATAAACAGACTTTAAAGGAAAAAAATTATGTTTTTAAAAATAAGTAGAATTATTTAATCATTGTGGAGCAATTTGACAATCCACAAATATAAAATTAGCTTCTCAGGGGCAGTGAGGGTGTTTAGCAGTAATTATGAAGTTAGTACACTGTTAAAAATCCAGTTACACCTGATTCAACAAGGTGTAACTTTTTCTGGGTTTTTACAGAAAGCCTAAAAGCGTTAGAATGGAGTTCTCATCTATTTATGATTGCAAGGGAGATAGCAGTCTGTGGAAACCTCGACAGCACACCCTATGGAAGAGTGTAGACTCGCTGACAGCAACTTCTGGACTTCTGTGTTACTCTGCGCATGTCCGAGCTCCCGAAGTTGCTGTCAGTTTCAGTGGAGTAATGACGGTGAAGGTTGACGGTTTTGCCGTCATTACCACAGCAAAATCTGGGCCATTATTTTAACTCCAACAGGAAGCAATTTTTTTAACTACAGATTCCAATACTGGAAACCCATAACTATCTGATTGGATTTTGAAATTAATGTTCTTGAGGTCATATTGCTGTTTTATTCATTTATTATTTGGTTACCACTGCCATTCTTCTTTCATTGAAGAATACACAGGCAGTGCAAGAAGTCATGATACATTCAGGGCAATATTTGATTCCTATGATATCGCTAATAAACATTGTTAGATTGATAATAATTGCCTTTGCCCCTAACAGGCAGACTAGAAGAACAGATGTGTATTTTAATATCCAACATTAGACATGATGCTAGATTTCAACACCACAGTATTTTGTCTAGAACAGGATCAGGCAAATAAGCACTCTAACTTTACCTTATGTGGAGCAGTGGGTTGAGCCAGCCATGCTGATAAGACTACTCTGGACAGTACAACTAAGGTACAATACTATGCGATGAAAGCAGATCTTTCATCCAGTGTTAAATGAGGAAAATTTCTGCATTACCTTTTTTAATAACTTTAGATTGACATGGAAAATATTATTTAAAAACTGTAGCTTTAAGGGAATTGCTTTGTCCCTGTGTTAGGGGAGTGGACAAAAAAGTACCAAGTTAAGATGGGAGCTGACTTCCATTTGCCCAATTTAATACAAAGTTGTTTGTAGTTTGACCTGTGAATTAGCTAGGATATGGATTGGCGCGGATATGGATTCAATTATGTACTGTTAAAACATTAACAAGCATGCAACATTTGAATGAGTTGTGCACATAGGTTTGTCAAGTCATTCTATATTCAGGATTCTCCACTGTGTCTTTGAATTTGATTGATTGACAATACATAATTGAGAGGTCTTTAGATTAGGACAAATACTGGAAATTTCTCTTATGTATTTATTTCAGGTTACTTGTGAGGTTGAACTCCGAGGTAGACTGAGGAATTAGTTCACAAACATCTGTCATTGCATCAGGATGTCTACAAACATCTATTTCATCCACAAGTGGATAGTGTAAAAGATACTTTCTAAAGAACATCCTTTGATCCTTTGTGGACTGATTATGTTTTTATTGTTTCTAAGTGTTTATTACAGAAGTGATTTGCTGTCCCATACTGTTTCTGTGCATTATTTTACTTGTAAATAAATCTAACGACTGATTTTAGCCTGAAACTAATGGTATGACAGCATTGTATTTCCTGTCTTTGGACAAGATAGCAAAATATGATGGGCATTCCATGTAATTTCTGGCATTTGATGCTATATTTAAGTGGTAAATGTTAGTGCCGTGGCCCTCTCGTAGCCTATTGAACGTACTTCTTTGCCATGAGCAAACATTAAAAGTGCTGGATAAAGTGGTCTTAAATCTTCCTCTGGTGACACAGAGTTCAATGTTATGCTGCCATAATGTAATACATGTTGAGCATTGAGACAGTGAATATCTTCTTTAGCAATGGGATTAAAATCAATATGTAATGCATGAATAAAATCTTGCATTCAGCGTACAGGAGATTACAATCAAGATAATGCAGTTCATTTCAGTAACATATTACTGACAAGGTGTACTGAGGTAGCATATTAATAATGTAGGCCAAAGGTCAATTCATGGCCACAAAATTCCTATAGTATATTTTTAGTGCCACTAGGCTGATGGGATCAGGGTGGACTTGGAAACAGGATGCCACCAGGTATGGCCTTGTCTGTATGGCATTGAACAGACAGTTTATAGAATAAGTCTCATCAGTGTACATGACGATCTTGAGATGTTGAATGGTACAAGCAAGTGACCACTCTTGTAAATGTTTCCATTCTGGTGGCCATCAATTGCCAAAGAAGATCCACTTGAGTTGCACACCCAAAACTGCCATCCCTTCAAAGTGGGCAAAAGCAGGATAAAATATTGTGCAACCTTCATGTACCAGTAAATAATCCATTGCACAAGGGGTATTCTTATCAACACTATGATCATAAAATTTAGTGTTAAAATGTCCTCTCTTTTCCGTAAAACAGCTTATAGGGTAAGACTTTTTTCCATTGTAACATTCTGATGTGTTTTTCTGTACCATTTCATTAGCTAGGCTACAGTAGCATAGCAGCTATGTTACCGGACAAGTAAGCCAGAGGCCGCGGGTGGTTCATGAAGGTCCTTGAGGGAAGGAAATCAGCTTTCTGGATCCAGTCTGTCCTATATGTGACTCCAGTCCCACACCAATGTTGATTCTTAACTGCCCTTTGAAGTGACCTAGCTAGCCACTCAGCTGTATCAAACTGCTAGAAAGGACAGAATGCAGCGGTTAAAGGAAGGCCACCACCATCCTTTCAGTGCAACAAAGTATGGGCAATAAATAAAAACAGAAAGTGCTGGAATTACTCAGCAGGTCAGGCAGCATCTGTGGAGAGAGAAACAGAGTTAACGTTTCAGGTCTGTGACCTTTCATCAGAACTGGCAACGGTTAGAAAAGAATTAGGTTTTAAGCAAGTGAAGGGAGGGGGCGTGAGGAAGAGAACAAAGGGAAATATGTTTGATAGGGCAGAGGGCAAGAGAGATTAAATAACAAAGCTGGCCTGGGACAAAGGCAAAGAGTGTGTTAATGCTTGTGGTGAAAGACAAAATATTAGTCCAGAGAGAGTGTTAATAGCAGAATAATGAGCAGCTCTGACTACATGATGGGCAATAAATGTTGGCCTTGCTAGTGACAACCACATTCGAGAATACATTTTTAAAAATTCCCATGTATAATTTTGTGATGTGAGCGTGCTGATTTTAGATCTTTGTCTGATTGGTCAGGTTGGTCTGATCGGTCAATGAGTTTTTATGAACCAATGTGTATTATCCTCAATGACGGAAATGACTGTACCCTTTTGTTTTAATAGTAATTGGAACTGATGTGTTACCACAGCAGAAAAAGTACGCTGTTTATTAAATCAATATATTACATTTCACATTGCCTAGTTAGGCTTCAATTCTGCGGCAGTTCACAGCTTTGGATAATGCAATCTGCAAACTTTTTTGGGTACTGCACCTCACCAGCACTTAGTGAAATACCAATATATTTGTTGCCTGATTTGACATTTAGATATCCAATATTTAATGAATGATTAACATTATTAGAAAGATTTTTGTTTCTAAAATGCTGCCAAAGGTGACAGACTTGCTGAAGATGTGAAGAGGAATGAGCCACAGGTGTGGAGAGGACAATGCATTCATGGAAGTGGGAAGAGGAAGGATTCTGGGAGCCCCCTGGAAGTGTTATAACTCTGATCTTCTCGGTGTAGTGACCCCACATGTCCCTGCAATTAACTGGAATGACGTGCATCAAAACAGTGGCTGCCAAAAAAGAACATCAGATACAACAAACTCCTTTGAAGTGGAGTGACTATTATATAAGCAAAGGTGGTGGCCAGTTTTCACACAGCAAGGCCCCACAAACAACAATTCGGCTACAGGATTAGAATGAGAGAAACACAGCTAAATCAGATAGCCCCTATTCATTTCAATCACAGCTATTCCTCAAACTAAATCACTTAAAAACTTTCTAAAGTATTTGTTAGGATAAAAAAAATTGCTGTCAAGTCTCAAAAGTAACTTGACTGAACTATATATAATTAAATAAAATAGATATAATAATTCCTTCGACATTATAGATGTCAGGTTCCCTCTCTAAATTTACCTGAAATACCCCGCTCAATAAGACCACCCTGGGGTGAATAAAACAGAGGGTCATTACTGCTTGTTTTTTGATAAGCTTCTTAAATTGAGCCTTGCAGCACCATACCATCTTAGTCTTGCATACAATTTTCTTAATTTACAATATCTTCGGGGGCTAAACTCATTTATTCTCATGGAATTTCAATAGGAAAAGGCGTGGCTTTACCCCAATTGCTGCTATGACAGTAAATGTTGTCATCAGGATTAATCAACTTAATGAAGAGATGTGAATTTGTATTCTGACTTCTAAATTATTCATCAGCTTCAGCATTAAAAAATATATATTTTGAATAAATACCACAGCTGCTGAGCAAAGCTATAATTCTAGTGCTCGAAGAGTTAATAAATCAAATGGCCTGTGGTTTATGTATCACTTAAATTATCAGGACAGGAGGATTCAACTGATAAATAAGTGATGGGACTATTAATTAAAAGTAATGTGTTTTTGCTTTTTTCTGGCAATTTAAGGATATGCCACACTTGCTAGTTGGTCACAAGGGGAATCAAGGCACAGGCTTCTAGGAATGTTTTGTGTTCATCCAACCAAGAATATGTTAATGTACATTGCCCCATTACTGCACATCAGCATCATGAATAAGCAGCAATGCTAGCAAGGACCATACACTTAGCATCCTCTGATAACATATTTAATGACAGATTGATGGTAGATTTGCAAATGCGAACTGGCATCATTGTCACTAACTTCAGTTTTATTCCTGCTACGCAAGCATATTTATGTGCATAATTTGATTTCTCCACTGTGCTATTAGTACATTTTAATATTAACAATGCACTAAAGGATAAAGCTAAAGTTATAGTGATGTTTTGAATTCATTCAGCCAAACACAATGAGAAGAGATGACAACATTTTTAGAGCCACAGAGGGGTTTATGAGATAAAGGGGATTAGGAAAACTAATCAGAACTGATTAGAGTGAGAATAAAGTTCTATCAGGTTGAGGAAAAATGGAAAGCAAGACATAATATGGACAGCCAAGTGACTGGTCAGCGGTGGTTAGGGATGACTCAACCTTATATCGCACAGTACTGGTTGGAGAAAGATGGGTAAAAAGGCTGTGATAATGGCGATGATTTGTTTGACACACAGCCTGGCATTGTGATAACTATAGTAAATGCAAAATATCAACACCGAATATGAACTCCATTTTGGTGATTCCATAAAAAGTGCAGTAATGCTGACATGTGGCATGGACCTGTGCCAGGACCATAAGTTGGCAGGGCTGAATTTTAATATACAAATGCTGCTTCCTTATTTGACTAGTTTCCCTACAAATGCAAAATGTGCACAGACATGTAGGCCTGCAAGCTGACTGGGAGGATACATGCCCATAAAAGGGGAAACATTTTCCTCTTGCACTAAGCAATATTTCTGTGTTGTACAATGGCTATAAGTAGCAATTTGAGAACTATCCCTTTCAGTGATAAACTCTGGAAGTTCTGAAAACTGGAAGGCATTTGCAAGGCTGAGTTTGGAGGTGTGATGCCATCTGCCAGCAATAGCATTTTTTACGTCATTAGAACTATAGAAAAGTTACGGCACAGAAAGAGGCCATTCCGCCCATCGTGTCTGCGCCGGCTGAAAAGCTAGTCGCTCATTCTAATCCCACCTTCCAGCACTTAGTCCATAGCCTTGCAGGTTACAGCACGTCAGGTACAGGCCCAGGTACCTTTTAAATGAATTGAGGGTTTCTGCCTCCACCACTGATCCAGGCAGTGAATTCCAGACACCCACCACCCTTTGGATGAAAAGGTTTTTCCTCATGTCCCCTCTAATCCTTCTTCCAATCACCTTAAAACTGTGCCCCCTGGTAATTGACCTCTCTGCTAGGGGAAACAGGTCCTTCCTCTCTACTCTATCTAGGCGCCTCATAATTTTGTACACTTCAATTAAGTCACCCCTCAGCCTGCTCCGTTCTAAGGAAAACAACCCGAGCGTATCCAATCTTTACTCTTGGCTGTAATTTTCAAGCTCTGGCAACATTCTTTTAAATCTCCTCTGTACTCTCTCCAGAGCAATTATGTCCTTTCTGTAATGTGGTGACCAGAACTGTACGCAATACTCCAGCTGTGGCCTAACCAGCATTTTATACAGTTCCAGCATTACATCCTTGCTTTTGTATTCTATACCTCGGCCAATAAAAAAAAGTATTCCATATGCCTTCTTCACCACTATATTTACCTGTCCCGCCACCTTCAGGGACCTGTGGACATGCACTTCAAGGTCTCTCACTTCTTCTACCCCTCTCAATATCCTCCCATTTATTGTATATTCCCTTGCTTTGTTTGCCCTCCCCAAATGCATTACCTCACACTTCTCCGGATTGAATTCCATTTGCCACTTTTCCGCCCACTCAACCAAATTATTAATATCTTTCTGGAGTCTACGGCTATCCTCTTCACCATCAACTACAAGGCCAATTTTTGGGCCATCAGCAAATTTCCCAATCATGCTTCCCACATTTAAGTCCAAATCATTAATATATACCACAAACAGCAAGGGACCCAACACTGAGCCCTGTGGAATGCCACTGGAAACCACTTTCCATTCACAAAACCATCTATCGACCATTATGCTTTGTTTCCTGTCACTGAGCCAATTTTGGATCCAACCTGCCACATTCCCCTGAATCCCATAGGCTTCTACTTTTCTGTCCAATCTGCCCTGTGGAACCAGTCAAATGCCTTACTAAAATCTATGTAAACAACATCAACTGCACTACCCTCATCAATCCTCCTTGTTACTTCCTCAAAAAAAATTCAATTAAGTCAGTAAGACACAACCTTCCCTTAACAAATCCATGCTGACTAACCCTGATTAATCCGTGCCTTTCCAAGTGACAGTGTATTCTATCTCTCAGAATTGATTCTAATAAGTTACCCACCACTGAGGTCAGACTGACCTTTTTAAACAATGGTACAACATTTGCAGGCCTCCAATCCTCTGGTACCTCACCTGTATCTAATGAGGATTTGAAAATTATTCTCACTATTTTCTCACTATTCCCACTATTTCCTCCCTGGCTTCCTTTAACAGCCTGGGATACAATCCGTCCGACCCTGGTGATTTATCACTTTCAAGGATGTCAAACCCTCTAGTACTTCCTCTCTCATTATGCTTATCACATCTAATATTTCACACTCCTCCTCTTTAACTACAATGTCTGCATCATCCCTCTCCTTTGTGAAGACAGAGAAAAAGTACTCATTAAGAACCCTGCCCACATCTTCCGCATCCACGCATAAGTTACCTTGCACATCTCTAACAGGCCCTACCCTTTCCTTAGTTATCCTCTTGCTCTTAAAGCATCTTTGGGTTTTCCGTGATGTTACCTGCCAATATATTTTCATGTCTTTTTCATTCTGTCCTGTCCTCCTCTTCCCCTGGGCCACACTTATGTGCGACTTTCTCAAGGTTACTCTGAAGATGAGGGCCCAGGACACATTGGCATTACTGTTTCTTGTGCATAAAGCAGGCTATAACAAGGATTCTGCCTGCACCCAGCACCAGCCCAACCAAAAGCACCCCAGAGATGGCAACTAGTGAGTTCATGAAAGGGGCACTGGGTAAAACAACACCCACAGGTGAGGAGGAACAAGTGGAAGGCCAGGACATGAAGATGACAGACCACAGCAGGCTGTGAGTCAACAGTGAGTCCTCACAACATGAGCAACGGATTGTTATCTGACTGGGCCTACTTTCAAATGTGAGTTGATGCAAGAGCGCAAGAAATTAGGTTCAACCTTAAGTGTAGGCCATAAATAGGCCAAAGCACTTGTGCAAGACTGTGCAGCAAAGCACCTCGGACATCACTGCAGTGCTGCAGGAGGGACTTTCTCAAAGATAAAGCACCATAGAGTGAGTCTGATCTTCAAAGCATCTGCAGGTGAGCCAAATGTAGCGAAAGGATGAAATACAGAACAATATTTTCTCACAAGCATTCTGACTGTTGCCATTGGGACCTTGGAGACCTATGCACAAAATTCAGTTGGTGTCAGATAGAACAGACATGGAGATCATTTGTAAAGAACATGGTGGGCTTGACTCAGATTGTAAATACTATATGGCCTATTCTTATAGCAGCCCAGCAGATTTCACATGTGGCATGCAGCATCCGTGGTGTGGCTGTAAAGGATGGAAAGAGTGGCTGCGCATTTTCTTACCGTAGTCAGAACTCACAAAGAATTCAGCAAGTGCCTGTGAACAGGCAGGTGCTGGCAGCCACTGTTTTGATACAGTTCCAGCTATTACAGGGATGTTTGGAGTTACTATGCCTAGAACATCAGAGTTGTAACAAACCCAGGAGTCTCACAGTACCCCATCTCTTCCTGGATCCTCAATTGCATTGTCACCTCCTAATTTTGTGTCTACCTCTCCATGTCCATGGCTCATTGTTACTCAACATTTGTCATCATTAGCGTGCTGATAATTTCAAACTCCTATTCACTATAGTTTTGAAAGGGAAAAGGTTATGTTTTCATCATCTCCAGAATTAAAATTCTTTGTTCCCTTGCGTTCTTTTGTCCACCTTTACAAATTCCAATTAATTTGCAACTTCATGATAGCAGTCCTTTCTCACAAAAAGTCCTGCACTTTTATCAGTACTGTCATTGGTGAACTTCATTGACTCCCTGTCTCCCAGCTCACTGAGATAAAGGTGGTCATTCTCATTTGCAAATACATCCACAGTCTCATGATTTGTTAAGTGATCTCCAGCTGTAAATCCCATCTCACCCTCTTCACCTCCCACAATGAAGTACTGTTCAATCCTTACTCCACG
This sequence comes from Heterodontus francisci, assembly GCF_036365525.1. Lineage (NCBI taxonomy): Eukaryota > Metazoa > Chordata > Chondrichthyes > Heterodontiformes > Heterodontidae > Heterodontus > Heterodontus francisci. The sequence goes on along the minus strand of NC_090386.1, from coordinate 48,442,939 downwards.
ATTGGTGATCAATTTTTTATTCACTACACTTCTTCTCAATGAAAGTCTCAACAGCACTTTGCCTTGTAAGCTCTTTTCCTTCCTTCAGAAGTCTCTCGCAAACCTCTCTCTTTCCACACTTTCTATTCAAGTCCTTTTAGTCCTTTCCAAGATGTAAAACAAAATTCAATTGATCTGATGTAGGCTCAAAAATAAATAAACATGAAAGATACTGCATGTCTTAAAAATTCAATTGTTTCAACAATGTCTCTTAGGAAAGAGAATCTGCAACCTCAACCTAATCTGGCCTGTATTTGGCTCTATTCTGCACTATGCAGTTGACTCTTAATGCCCTATAGAGTGGCCTAACCAGCCACTCAGTTGTAAAGAAAATAATTGCTAGAATGAGGCCACCAACTTCACAGGGAATTTGGAAATGGGTAAGAAATGCAGCTTTGTAGAACAAATATAACAAAAATTTCCTACTTAGCTTCCTCCTCCCTACTCGAAAGCATTCCATGGCATTCTTCATGTAGGTCATGTCTAAACTCGGATAGCCAGTTCCTCTCACTTTGTTCAACAGCTATTTGATTTATCATCAGCATTCACAACTTCAGGGGGCAAGGTCATACCTAGTTCTGAACAGAAGGTTGCAATGGAAGATAAGTGATGTTACAGCCATAAAGATTTACAATACAGATGTAAGCCACTCAATTTGTGTTTATGTAGCTCTTTGCTGGAGCAATACAAAACTAATCCCACTGCCCCATTCTCTCTATGCTTCCAAGCTTCAAATATTTATTCACTGTTTCCTTAAGAGATGCCTTTGTCTCAACTTCTTCCTGCAATTTGCAAGTATTCCAGGCTCCAACAATTCTAAGCTTTCTCTAACCTATCTCCTCGCACTCTTAGTGCGTTTTAAATTGATGACTCCTTGTCAATAACTCCCAACCAGAGGAAATAGTAGGGGTAGTTTTAACTCCCAAAATGGTTTGGATGGGAGGTTAAAAAGCTAACATTCTGAAACAAGAGCCCAACCTGCCTCGAACCTGTCCACTTTCAGTTTTAACGGAGGTGAAGCGACCGATCCGCTCTCAGGAGGTGGCTTTTGATCAGGCTACTTGCCTTCATTTTAACAGTGATTCTATTTTTAACCACAGATGGCTAGGTTTCCCCGGCTTTGGGAAATCACCAGCTGCAAGGAGGCAAGAAAGTCTGAATCCATGAATTTAGTGCCTTTACAGCATAGCTTGGAGGCCAGGAGGAGCAGGAATGTTCCCCCAGGACTAGCAAGCCTACCAGTAAACCCAACCCCTGTGATCCTTCTGCTCCTCTGCTCCCCACTACCACGATCAGACACCCACCAACCACTATCTGCACCCCGCCGGCTGACCACTATCTCCCACCCTGATGATCGGACCACTTGACCACCATTTGCACTGTCCTCACTCCTCCATGATTGGACACCCCCACCACCACGATCTCTTCCACCCCCTCTTCCTCACCCACTAGACCTACTTGCTCTCAGCTCGGCTGAAGCCATGAGTTGCAGGCTTTCTTGCCCAATAGGCCTCGCCATTCTCCCTCCTCAGCCACTCGTTCCTCACTTTACCCCCATCCAACCTTCCCCAACCTGTCGTCCACTCGTTCCCGCTTCACCTCCACCCCCCCCCCCACACCCTGACCTGTCAGCCACTCGCTCCCCATCTCACCACTTTTCCTCCCTTTGCCCTGTCTCTGCTCCCCACTCCATCCCACGATCGCCATCTCTCTTCCCTGCACGGAGGAAGCGGGGGAGAGAGAGAGTGACAAGATAGGCAGGGGAGAGAAGGAAGACTGCAAGCGGGAGGGAGTGGGGAGCAGAAGTGGGAGGGAGCGGGAGTGGGGAGCAGAGCAGAGGGAAGGAAGCAGGGAGGCGAATGGGGGAGAAGTGGTAAGGCGGGGAGCGAGCGGCGAGCAGACGGGCGCGGGGGGCAGTGGCGAAGAGAAGTGCCATGGCAGGAGGGAGCGGGGTACTGCTGGGGGTGGGAATGGAGGTGGTGTTTGCAGCCACTGGGAATTTGAGTTTCATTTGTTTTTGTGATTAAATTGAGCAGCGCCATCTTTATTACCGGCAGCTGGCAAAAACATCACAGACTGTGATGTTTCAGTGCATGAAGCTGCATTTGTGCATGTCCAAGTATTCCGTCACCTAGTGGTTGCATTGTCATCATTAATTACAGTCATCCTCGTTATTCAGCAGATTTCAAGATTGTGCTTCAAAATGGCCAAGCTCAAGAAATATTTGCGAGTGGTGAGTGGGAGAAAGAACCACATCCAACCTCTCTAGATTGGGCAACACCCATTTACCCCACCAGTCAACTGCCTATTCCTGCTGCCAGTGTCCTCACAACTACATCTGCAGAGGGTGAACACATCTTATTTTAGCAGATGATTAGGTGGAGGCACCTTTCCCAGACCCATTGGCATCACTAAGATGAATATCCAACTAAATATTATGTTGAATGCTTCCTTGTGAGCAGTCTAATCATGTTATGCTATGCTTTCAGTGTTACTGCTTGAAACAGTGCATCTCAGTGTGATCATGAGGCAGATCAGAGCCTGGGGGTTAGCTACACCTGCCAAATGCCACCAAGCATGACTGCAGTCACTGGCACACAACCTGGTAATGACTGTGAGGAAATGTCTTTTTAGGGTCTGGGTCAGCACAGAAACAGATGCACAGCTGTGGCACTGACACAAAGACACTTGTAACCACCATGCAGCTTAGTGCTGACGCAAACAATAACAGTAATAGCTGTGGTCTGAAACTTTACTCCACCCTCTTGCGCTCTGTCTAATGCTCAAAACTTGAGATTCTTTTCCCTTCATTGATGTTCCTTTCTTCTTAATTTCTTGCTTCCTCTGTCTCCACACAAGCTGCAAATGGAGTATCGTGATCTTTTTAGGCCCCACAAAGACTTCCAAAATTTTTCACCCCCTGTTATGATATTCTTCTTTAACTGTCCTCTTCGCTGTTACCCCACCATTACCTGGAAAGTTGGGTCACGCTACAGGTAAAGTAGGATGGCACACACACAGGGCTGAATTTTACCGGCCCCTCGATGCCATAGATAGTGACGTGGGGGCCGGTAAAATGCTGCGGGCAGAGGCAAGCCTCAACCCGCGATGTCGAGACGAGCCTGCTGCATTTTACCAGCGGCGGGACCTCGGTGCGGCCCCCCCCGCACGACAGCGGCACCACAATCAACATATGGTAATGATTATTTACCTATGTTGATTATGCAGCCCGCCGCCTCTCCAACGACACTGCTGGATTTTTTGTTGAACGGGCGGCCGTCACGTGCCATCCCATTCACGATCTGAAAAGCTGGCGGGTCCTCACTCTGCATTATGGAAGGGAGAAGAGAGGGGGGATATGCAGGGGTCTAACTCTGTATTAGGGAAGGTAAGAGGGAGGAGGGGGGGATACACAGGGGCCGCACTCTGCATTCTGGAAAGGAAGTGGGGGATATGCAGGGGTCTAACTCTGCATTCTGGAAGGGAGGGGGGGTGGATTACACAGGGGTCGCACTCTGCATTCTGGAAAGGAAGTGGGGGATATGCAGGGGTCTAACTCTGCATTCTGGAAGGGAGGGGGGGGGATTACACAGGGGTCGCACTCTGCATTCTGGAAAGGAAGGGAGGGATATGCAGGGGTCTAACTCTGCATTCTGGAAGGGAGGAGGGGGGGTGGGATACACAGGGGTCACATGCTGCATTATGAAAGGGAGGGGGTCTGGGATTACTGGATGGAAAGCTGTGCTGGCATGAAGGGAGGTACTGTGTACCATCCCTCCGTTAACAGTGTATGCTCTGTGTTTTTGAGGAGGCAATGGCCACTCGGCACCCTGTGTGTGGGAGGGTGCCAGCAAGGGCAGGAGCATTAAGGTTTTATGGATGGTGGGGGCAATCGATTCAGCTGGTAGGATCTTGATGTGGTCATGCTGTGCCACTCTGAGTGTTGGTCAAGATGGGCAATGTCATGGCACGCTACATAGTTGATCCAGGAAAGCAGCTGATGAACCCTTCAACACCAATCCATGCCCTGTTAGGAACCTTCGAATACATGCAGATTCAACTTTATTTATCACACAGAAATAGGTATGGCTCATCCTACATTATGTGATCCTCTGCACGTGAGGATCCGTTTGCGCCAGAGGCAATATCAACAGGCAGATGTGATCCACGTAGAGGCCCCCAGTTGTGAGCAGCAGCCCCCAAGGGGAGCCCGCCATTACAGTTGCCATGCATCTACAGGTCCCACATGACATGCCATCGGATGTCAGAGCACCAGTGTCAGAGGAGATTGCGCATATAGAGAGGGTGGTTACACGTCTCTGTGCCCTGCTCAAGGATGACCTGGAGCCCATGGGCTCTGGTGGACATCCCATGCCTTTGTTCCTCATAGTGGCAGTGGTTCTCAAGCCTGATGCCTCTGTAGCCTTTTAGGGGCCCATCAGAGACCTTAATGGGGTCACACAGTCAATAGTGCACCACTGCATCAGGGAGGTCACCAATGCCCTGCACCGGAGGGCCAGTGAGGATGTCAGCTTCAGGAAGGACTCTCACAGCCAGGCCCAGAGGGCCATTGGTTCTGGCACCATTGCCGGAGAACCATAGGTTGTAATGTTCATAGAATGCACTCATGTGGCCAACAGGCCTCCCGCCAGGCTACCAACTGCAGACGTCACATTAAAGAAGCCCTCTCAATCTAGGTGAAGCTGGTATATGAACATCGCAGATGCTTGCAGCGAATGTGTGACCGCTTCTCAGGCAGCTGCCATGACACCTGGGAGTTGTGCCAGTCCCGGCTGCCACCGCTGTTCACTAAACTGGCTCAGATGGAGGGGGTGGCTTCTTGGAGATAAGGGCTATCCCTTGCAGACATGGCTCCTGACACCAGTGAGAGACTCTACCACTGCTGCAGAGGAGAGATACAACGCCAGCCACTGAGCTACACGAGCTATAACTGAGCAAGAGATCGGCATACTGAAAGAGCGCCTCCAATGCCTGTATGGATAGGGTGATGCCCTGTACTACGGGCCAAAAAGGCCAGCTCCTTTCTTTGCTGCTCTGCACATCTATGCACCCAATAGGCTTGGCATGATGAGGAGAGACATCAACAAGATTCCTCCTCGGACTATGAGGACGCTGAGGACCTACAACATGAAAGACGCACGGAAGGGCAGATGGCACCCAGGCTCTGCACACAGGGCTAGCAGTGAGGTAGGGATGTACGGCAGTGGGATATCAGACAAAGGCTGTCTGCCCCATAGGAACTGACATGAGCTCTGCAAGCCACACATTACCCTTGCTCACCTGCTGTGCACCAGTCCACATCTGCAGCATCCCTGCTTAAACCATTAGAGGCAGCAGCTGACTGAGCCAATGTCCATGTCACTGCATCCGTGGAGATGCTCATGTGTAATGGTGGCATGGCAATGATGTTACTCCATATGTTGGCTCTTCTGAAGGGCTGTGACACCCGTGCATTCCCATTTGTGTCAGTGTGTTCTCTGTGAACCTCTGTAATACCTTTTATGGTCTATTTAAGTCTCACGTCCTGGAATGTGAAAACTTAAGATTATTCACCCAGGTGCAGCATGCCTACAAGAAGGAATTTTACACTTGAATGGGAAAAGAGGATCGCAACTTCATAGGGAAAAGAGGATCGCAACTTCATAGGACACTGGGACACAGCAGGGTAAGTATGTGGCAGCAAAGCAGAAAGTGCTGGGGTCACTCAGCAGGTCAGGCAGCATCTGTGGAGAGAGAAGCAGAGTAAACTTTCAGGTCTGTGAGCTTGGATACTGCCTGACCTGCTGGATTTCTGCAGCACTTCCTGCTTTGTCGCCAGATTGATAGCAGCCCCACTCTTCAGCAGTCAGGTAAGTATTTTTTGACAGCTGTCAGGACCCCAGCACCTGCTGCGCAACTGTCAAAACATTCCTTACTGTGCCGAATGTCCCGTTTCTCCCCAAGTAATATCGGGGCGGGTGGATCGGCGCAGCGATGCTAATGAGCCCACGCGTGTAATATTGCGGCGGCCGCTAAATCCAGGCACTGCACTGAGTTGAAAGGGCGCCGCCGTGGAGCATGGTGCCCGAATAAAAGTCAGCCCACAGTTTGCAAAGCCTACCCACATACAAAATAAGATGCTAGCAGAGTAGCAAAAATGCTATTCTGTTTATAATTGTATTTATTTTACAATAAGTTGTGGTAACTTTCAATTGGCAGATTGTTGATTGTAGAAATAAACATTCCCCTGACAAAAAAGCCAGTTAAGGAACACAGTAACCCCCTTGACAGCAGAGGTTTGTTCCACATATTCAACAATTGTATAGTATAATAGCAAAGTTGTTTTTAATGCAAAGAAAGAACTTGCATTTATATAGCACATTTCACAACCTCAGGATGCCTCAAAGCACTTCACAGCCAATGAAGTACCTTTGCAAAATGCAGGCACATTCAACACATTTGCAAGCCCTTACGCAAAAACACTGCTTCCAAGAACTAGCACAAAAAATATTGCGGCATCAAAAAATGAAATTCTTTGACACCTAGAAACCAAAAAGCCTCATCCTCAAATTGTCAACTTGGCTCTTGCAAACAGGTTGGTTGCCCACCCCCTGTCACACCTTCAGTAAAACTGGAAGTGGGTGGGTAGGATGGGGGGGGGTGGGGGATTGGGGTTTGGGATTCAGATTTTTAGCATTTTTACATCCCAAACCTGCCCATTTTTGGAGGTTAAAATTCTGCCCGATATATTTGGTTATGAACATGTTACGTAACTAAGATTTGGAAAAAAAAAGTACACTATCACAGAGCTATTGTCTTGAAGTACCTCTATTTAGGTAAACTTACTGTAATAAGTAAATGAAGTTTAACATGATAGGTCATTTGCAACCTAATCTCCATTGTGCATTGAGTTTTCAGGCACTTACAAACATAAAATGTTGTTTTGTTACCACATCATCATATAAACATAGTAGAAAAGCTGATCATAATTACTCTGGGCAATAAAGGGAATCCACCTTCAACCAGTGAAAACTGCATTCCAAATCCATGTATCAGCATCAGAATTCTAACTATGTATGAGCTTGGCCAACAACATAACAAAACGAGAAAACAATTTTACACCTTATGCTCTACCATTAACGAAAATGACACTTGTTTTTTAACTTGACAGTAAATCACAAGGCATTTTGAAGAATGTAGTTGCTTTAGAGAAATGTCATTTTTTTTTTAGATTTCCTGGTCAGGTATTTTCAAATACTTGCTGTGCTGTATGATGACAGCATAATGATACAGCCCCATAAAGTATGGGAGTAATTTTAACCAATCCGCCCACAGGAAATTGATAGGATTTGTTCGGCTGCTCATTTTACACCTGCCAATTAGACTCTCCATTAACTTTAATGCAGTACAAAATATGGCAAGTGTAAAACCGCAGTGTAACCAAATCCCGTCAGTTTCCCGGTGGGTTAGGTATTCTCTATGACTGTAATACTTTGTCCAAGAACCTGCGACCTTCCCCATTTTGCTCTATTCGCAGACTTTATGGGGTGTTTGAGAGTAGACTGTGTTCACTCTCCACAGTATGGAAATCCTTGGCTTCGGTAGTTTTCCCATAACAGCAGATGCAAAGATTTGAGGGAAAAGGAAATTTTAACAACGGACCTGCACTCATCTACATTATGATGGAGCATGACAAAACACACTGCCATACTGCTCTGGACCCATCATGTTTACCAGAGTCTAATGGAAGATCTGGCAAAGAATACCGTATCAATGTTTAACAAAATGTCAATTAAATAGCGACCAGCATGCAGAGATAATCCTCCAACAGATATCCACTAAACTACTAATCTATCTGGAAGCAGAGATTTGAAACAGACAGTTTAAATTTGGCTTCCTCTGTCTATGTCTTTCAAATAGTATTAAAAATCTGCAGAACAGGCTGGCTGATATTACCAGGAGACTATAAAGGGAAGAGGTCAATTCATTCTTAGCCAAATGGGCTCCTTTCTTGGCACTTGTAATTGTGAACTAGTCTGGGTTATGACCTCACCCTAGTTCACCCATTTATAAGGCATCTCATTAAACATTGATTCAGTGTTCTTTGCCAGATCTTACAATAGATATACTGGCTAATATGGGGCAATTACATCATTTACTGTTACTCTCTCATTCTTGTACCCAAGACCTATGTTCATTCTTCCTCGATGTCTTCAATCAAGTATGGGGTGAAAGGTTAAGACATTTTTAAATCCACATAACATGCATTTCTAAAAGATTGCCTCAACTTTCTTTAACATTTCACCTAAATATTACAAAACAATTACTCATGGAGTATGCAAGCATAGTGGTCAGTTCCTGTACTACTGTTGCCAAATTATTTTAGTACATTTGTTCAAAGTACTGTGCTGTGAATATACTGAGCAGGGCAGGTTCTGTCAACATTTAAACTTCACGTTTATCCTACCAATGAAATCTGTTAATAAATTATTTTCTTTTTCAATTTAACCAGCACAGCACTGGCACGAAGGATAATGCTCTGTGCAAACATTCCATTTCTTGTGAATTGAGTTTTTACTTTTATTTTCCTGCTCAAATGTATTTCCAATTAACCTTGCCAGCCAATGACATGAGTAACAATTTTAATCCCTGTATGCTCAAAATAAGTTGAGTGAACCTGTTCTAATTGATCTCATTATTCTTTGTGATGGGCAAAGTCAGCTTCTTCAACACATACAATATTCTGCCTTTATATTAATTGGGACTTCAGATGTTCACATTCCTATTGGAAAGCTATCCTCATATACAGTACCTTAAAAATACAATTGGCCATCCTCACTCAGTGATTCCTTGACTAGACTACCCCAAGCTCATTGCCTTGGATATTACATAGTCAAGCAATTTTTCAGGGTTACTGTAGTTATGAAATGGTTTACAAAATCTATATTGGATCACAATAAAGCTCAGATGTTGAACAATCTAGTGCTTCCAGTTTTTATTTTAGATTTCAATCATTGAGGGTTTTTCTAAATCAATAACGATTAACAAAAACTGGAAAACCCTTGTCATTCCTATCTGAGAACACCGCATCAGAATCTTTGATCTCTTCGTCTAAGGTCTTCCTTTGTTCCCATGGCAACAGTAGTCACACCAGCCTTTTTTGTTCATGCAGATCAATTTTCATTTTAAAAGCAGGGTCTAATGGTAATAATAAATTTCAAGTGCACATGTCAGTCTGTATACCACTTGTGCCCATTTTAGCACCTACCTTCCCCAATGCCTCAACAATCCATCTGTGATAAGGCCTGATAAGCTCATCATCTCATTAATCAGCACATCAAAAATCCTTTTACCAAATCTCCGTTCCACTTTTAACTTCAATCCTATGCATAAGTATAACTGACAGAGCTAAAGGTAAACTCTCTCCTGCTAAACTTCCTGCTTAGTATCTATCATTTAAGAAGTAGTTCTAATGGATACTGTACATGGGGAAAACCTTGCATGGCACTCTGAGATATTCTCTTAGATGCAGAGTGATACATCCGTACAAGGTTTTGTAAACTGAAACCATACTTCCTTCACCCAAGAGAACAGGGCAGATTCACACATCAACATACAAAGGTTTATCACTGATGGGCTAGCCCTTAAAGGTATTGCCTGCTGCAGTACTAAATCATACGGACTGGAGGTTCCAGTTTCAATTCATAATCTGGGCTCAATGTTTATTCTCTGGAAACTGCATTCTCCCCTGAGTTAACTTGATTCAAGTTTTCTTCTCTTCTGCTAGGAATTTTTCATTCTACAATCTGAGCTGTTTCTGCTGCTTCCCATCCTCTACTGGATTTAGCTCCACTGCTGCTGAATGGCCTGTGCTCTGTCACTTTCCGCCTGCTTCCCATTGTGGGTGATATACCTTTGTTGGTACACTGGTTCCAGTGATTTGCACTGCTCATCACCGAGGCAACTACTCATCTCTGCTGGACCACTGGATCAACCTAATGCTGGACCATAGCTGATTCTCCACACCTCTTCAACTCTCCATTTTCAGCTGGACAATCTCTGCTAGCATGCCCACTGATACTTTTCCCCTCAAACAGTTCTTGGATTTACTCATCCTCTGCACCTCTCTCCAAACCTGGATATCAGTTCATTGGGGCTTCAAGCTGACCCCACTCTATCTCCAAGTCAAATTCATCTCATCACAGACCTTCTGACTTTAAACTTTGGACACTCTTATTGTCTCCTTTTGATATTCCATTTACAACCAGGACATATCTATCCTAACCTTTGTCATGGTTGCCAAAATTTATGTGACCTGTTTTTTTTCCTGTGTCCATTCACATTTTGGCTACTGCTCTGGATTTGAGCCTATTACTTCTGTGTCCTTTTTTTTTCTCTTATCCCTTGGATCCTTCTCTTATCTCTCCTCTTCTTCCTGTTACCCAGTCATCCTTCCTTTCATTCCTCCCCACTTGAGTACTTCTTCCAATCCTTCACTATTACTTTAACTTCTCCTGCCATCATCCCAGGCTTGATTCCCTCCTGGATAAGATTCTATCTGTGCCTCTTTTGGCAATTTTCAAAGGGTCCATCGAGACACTAATTGCTGCCTCCTTATGAGCAGCAGTCCCAACTACTCCATTATCCTCTCCTGTCAACATTCCCAACATTCTCGCTAACCTTACCAACTTCCTTTCCATCATGCTCAACCTCTCACCATTAACCTTGTGGACTCTGTCAGCAAATCACCAATCACTGCCCCTCTCCACACCTGCCTCCAGAATGTTGGTTCACCCGGGAACAAGGCCCTTATCATCTGTGGTTATTATCTGTCTTATTGTGGATGAATGCATTGGCACAATGGTTTTGATAGAAACTCGGTTCATGGGTGATGACACCTTCCCCTTTACTGAAGTCTCCAATCCACCCCCAGGTCTGGCTAAACTTTCCACAATCAGCCCTGCCAAAACCACCACAGTGATGGTGTGGCCCTTATTGCCAAAACTCACCTTGACATGTCCCTTACTCCTGTGGCACCTCCAACTTTGAGCACATCACCTTGTTCCACCCCCTCGCCCCTCCTTTAAATTCCTTGTTCTGTAACACCCACCCAAGCACCTCACCAAGTTCCTTACTGAGATATCCTCACTGCTTTCCTCTCTCAACCTCTGAATTGAACAAGTTCTTGTCTTCGGTTACTTCAACCTTCATCTCAACTCAACTTGCCCTCTCTCCTCTGAGTCCACTGCCTGTCTGTCTCTCCCATAACCACTCCCACCATATAAACAGTCTGACTCTAATCACAGAGACTACTATGACCATGCCATCACATGTGGCCTCTCTATTTCCATCATTTCAATCACAGATAACACCATATCTGTTCACTTCCTTGTATCACTCACCACTCACATCCCCATTCCAACCCCACCGACTTCTGTGTCCGCCTGTCATGCAGACCCCCCACCTGCTAAGAATGAGGCATCTTAATTTTATCAAATGAATATTAATTTTAAACTGTTGCTGGAGCGTGGAAATGACTTGTTAAACAGATCAGCCGTGGCTGGAAAAAAACATTTGTATGCTAACAGACAGTGCTTGGAGGGACAAAGGGGCTATTCCCTGCTCCAATTTAACCCATAATGGATTTTGAGCACCAGGCATTGTATGTAAGAAAAGACATTCCAGGGTCAGCTAAGACAAGAGAATCCACAAACAGATGTGGTCAGACCAGCTAGTCACATGACTAACCTGCTTAGCAACCTGGGTTTTTCTGAATTGTACAAAGTGTTTGAAAAAAAAAGACTGCTTGTTCCTGGAGTGAGAAGACTTCTCCTGTCTGCTCCCATCTCTTTCTCACAAGCCTCTGGACCCACTGAGGGCACATAAACCTCAAGAGAGAAAATTCTCCTACATCGAACAAGGTTTAAGAAGAATACTGGGCCCCAACGAAAAGTAAGACCTACCTATAATCAAGAACTTTACAGCGAGCACAAAGAACAGTAACCAAAAGCATCTTCAGATATTGCTTCAAACTTTTCCATTCTATGTCTTCTGCTCTTTTCTGTCTCTATCTGCATGTCTGCATCGCGCATGCATGCTAGTGTGGGCACATTGTGTATCCGTAAGCGTTAACCGAATTAGAGTTTAAGTTTAATAAAGTTCAACTTTTTTTCTTTAAACCTAAGAAAACCTGTTTGACTAGTTTCTAGTCACAGTGAACTATGATTCACTAAGGGGGAGCTAAAAAAAAATGGTGTGTTAAAAATTAAACCCTGTTACCGTAAGACCAAGTCTAAGACTAGCTCAGAGGGAACCCGAGCCTCCTTTCTCACCTGGTCATAACACCGCTCCTGGAAGAAACTTTCTCCCAAGTCACTTACAATGACATTTTCAAACTCAACTATTTTGGCCCTCCGTTTGTCACAATGCTTTTGTAACTATCGATCTGTTGAATCACAACATCACTTTTGCCTCTGGTGCCTTTGTCCCCAGTAGAACCTTGCATTTTCCCACTCTGGTCATTCCACCTGATATGACCCCCATCTTCACTCCCTTACATCTAAGGGGTGCAGAATTTAACGTATATGGCGCACAATGAGTTTCGCCATTCATCACCAGATCTGCCTTGACCACATCTAGTATTATTGGGCCCTGCTTTCTTCCGCCAAAACTGTTCACTATTCCAGGATAATCCTGAAATGCAAAGACAACCCCTGGTCACTACCAATCAACTTCTTAAACTGCTTTTCCAAGCCTCCTCCACCCCTAATTTCAACAAGTTTGAGGAGTTCATGAACTCCTTTGTTACTAAGATTAAGACTATCCATTTAGCTATCTTTGCTACATCTGCCAAGCTTCCCTCCTGCTCTGTTGACCTCATTTGCAAGAAATTGCTGACCACCCGACTTCTATTTCTGGCCCCAATGCCAGCTTATATTGTAAATGGTTCTCTCTCCTCAGGCCTTTTAAATCTGCCAACATCACCACCGCCCCCCACTGCCAACTTCCTCAAAAAGCCCACTCTTGACCCTTCTGTCCTTATAAACAACTGCCCCGTCTCTGACCTCCCTTTTCTCCTCAAAGTCCTTGAACTAACTGTCGCTTCACAAATACATGCCTTTCTTTCCACCTTGAGACACTTTCCTACATTGGTGTTGAATTAGCTTGTTACAGCTGGACACCAGCTGAATGTTAGCTGCTGAATTATGTAAGAAGATTTAGCCAGGGTTCCTGCATTAACTTTTATTCAATGACCCCGACTAAAAAGCAAATGTATAGACATCAGCTGAGAACAGGACTGTATTTGGCCATGAAATACTATCAACACACACTACCGAGACTCAATCATGAAGGAGGACCACTTGCTTGAAATGTTGGAGAGCTGCCAGGACTTCTGTAACTGTATCACAGTAAGAGTAAGTGCTTTCAAGAGATTGAGGAGGTAGAAAAGTGGGAAAAAAATTGAACACAGAATGTTGAAGCCAACACTGTGTAGCTTCTATCGGACTGTTCATGGCAATAGGTTCTGAATATTACCAATACAATGGAGGGGCTTAAGCTCGAACTGAGTGATAGTGATCCTGATCCATTTTGTGATTGTTATCTGGGTTGCACAAAAGTTTGGACTGCCCAGCTATATTCAAAGCAGTATGAAGCAGTAATAGGAAACATTGCTATATCATTGTAACATGATCGGAAGGCTCATAATATTATCTAATTTTGTAATATTAAAATGTGGGGTTTTCTTTGTGTTTGACTATTTGAATTATATTTATACCATGCAACAGTTTCTGAACATATGCCATCTTTCTTTCAATATGTGAGCAGACCTTGTAACTTATAAGTAAAGATGTCAGGAGGTGTAGTGTTAAATATATGAAGCCTCAGGTGAGTTATCGTCGACTATGATAAGAAATAAAAATAATTTCACTCAGAATTCCACAAAGTTGGCTGTTAAAAACAGTTTTGTTGTGGATTTCATTTAAAATAGACAAAGCTCAGCTTTTCATTTTCCTGTAGACTGGTGCAGAAAAAGAATTCTATTTCCTCAGTCTGGCACTATGTAAACAAGATATAAAATGTAAAGCTGATTTTCTTCTGCTGCTCAAAGCCATCTCTAAAAGACAAATACCACCTGAATGCTAATGTACTCATAGCATTCAAAGTTCCTGGGCGCACAGTTCATCTGCTCCAATTTTTGAACATAAGGGGCTCAATTCATGTGCTGTGTGTGCATATTGGAAATAAGGTGGGCAGTACATAAAATTTGTGCTCAGGAACTTTGGATGCAGTGATTACACTTCAGAAGTACCTCAATGGCTGCAAAACGCTTTGGGATGTCCTGAGGTCATGAAAGGCACCACATAAATCCAAGTATTTCTTTTTTTCCATGTAGGATGAGAAAGAGTTGGGGGCCAAGGATAGCTCCTTGGGAAATTCTGAGGTTAATAGTGCAGGGGAAGGAACAGAAGTTATCAATAGAGATACTCTTGCTATTACTGAATCGGGAAGAGTGACCCAAGGGTAATCCCTCTAAACTGGACAACGGAGGACAGGCATTAAAGGAGAATGGCATGAGTGGTCATATCCAATGCTACAGAGGATCAGGAGGACAAGGGATAACGCATCACCGTCACAGTCGCATAGGATGTCATTTGTGAATTTAATTAGGTTCATAGTTGGCATAGTGGCAATGTTACTGCACCAGTAATCCGGCCCGGACTAATGCTCTGGAGACATGAGTTCAAATTCCACCATGGAAGCTGGGGGAATTTAAATTCAATTAACTAATAAAAGGTGGAATAAAATGGAATAAAAAGTCTCATTTCTAATAATCATGAAATGACTGGATTGTTGCAAAAACCCATTTGGTTTACTAACGTCCTTCAGGGGAGGAAATCTGCCATCCTTACCCAGTTTGGCCTACATGTGACTCCAGACCCACAGCAATGTGGTTGACTCTTAACTGCCCTCTGAAGTGGCCATACAAGCCACTCAGTTCAAGGGAAATTAGGTATGGCCAATAAACGCTGGCCTTGCCAGTGACATGCACATCCCAAGAATGAATAAAAATAATGCCAATGTTGTGGTAGGGGTGAAAACTTAACTGGAGTGATTCAAACAGGGAGCTGCAAGAAGATGGGGATAGATTTGGGGGGTTAGAACATGTTCAAGGGCTTTGGAGAGGAAAGGGAGGATGGAGATGGGAACATAGTTTGCAAGGACGGAAGGGTCAACAGTATTTTGAGAGGTGATGATGGCAGTTTTGAAAGGAAGAGGAATTGAATGGCAGCGAGGAAGGGAAGTTGTATGGTCTGGGGGAGGTTTACTTTGGTGATCACAAGGAAAGGGTGAAGGCAGCTGAACAGATGGAATCAACTGTGCTAACAAAGAAATCCATGAGTTCCTTGCACTCGCTGTTGGATGTAAGGGTGGAGGGAGCATGGGACATGGCAGAGGACGGGGAGATGGGTTTAAGGTAGCGATTGGTAATGGCGAAAAGAAACTGTGGGTTATCTTTGCTGCCCAGAACAATCCTGGAGTAGTAAATAGTTCTGGAAGAGAAAAGTGAGGCTGATAGTACTTGTTGTGGTCCAACCAGATCTTGCGATGGGTGGCTAAGCCAGTTATGCAGCAGATGTGTTAACTGAGAACTAAATATTCCTAGCTATAAAATTTTCAGGAGAGGTAGATAGCCTAATTAAGGTCTTGTTCATTGCAACAGAGAGAAATTCCTTATTGATAGTGATGCTCAGATGGAGTCCAGTAAGGTCGAGTTAAGAAAGAATACAAAAGGCTGTTAATATGTGGAGTGCTTTATTACAATGTAGTACAGAGCTTCATGCAAAGTGCATTTGGGAATTCCAGTATGTACCCCACAAATTTTTCCATCCATGGTTGGATTCCTGATATGTACTCCTGATACATGATGCTCTGTAGGGTGCGCCAGAGAAAAATATTATTCCTATAACATCTTTTAAAATACAATTTGAAAAGTAAGACAATGAAAGGATATGGGAAAACTGCAGGGAAATAGGATTAGAGTAAATAGCTGCAATTTAAGAGCAGGAACTAGCACAGGGGTGATGGGCAGAATGCTCCACTTGTACTGTAATTTCTATGATCTGATGAATAAAGACTTAAAAACGACTGGGTATGCACATGAGTACTTAAAAACTGGATATGCATAAATGCACTTAAAACAACTGGGTACAAGCACACACCTGTACAGTTATTGTCCTGATGCTTTGGAATCTGAACTGCAATATAAATGATGTAGGTTCCTCAGCACTGGGACTCGTAAAGCAGTTGTGCACTGTAAATACAAGCTACGCGGGATCACAGCCTTCCTGAAGTAGGTGCACTTTTTCCCTTTCATGGACAACTTCGCTTTTTCTGACATGTTGAACTTTACATTAAAGCTCAATAATTGTAATAATTGATTCGTTTAGTATTAACTTTTTGTAGTTAAAGAATTGGAGCCATAAAGCACCTCTGCTCCAATAAGTCTGTAAAATGCTTAATACACTATATTCTTTTTGTCTGTGTCCAGAGAGTGCTTAATATATCCTTTATTCTAATATTTTCAAATTTGGATACATCAAAGCATTGTTGGGGTAATACCATAAACAAGAGTGTTTTAATTGAAAGCTCCATTTGCTTGGTTTGTATGACTTTAGAGTGGTTTAGCGATGTTTCCACCAAAAGATGCTCCATGTAAACAGTCTGAAGTACTACACTCCAGATTCATTCACTGTGAACCTCTAGTCTGCCAACCATATCTGTCTGTCTATACACCTACTTATTTGTGTGAAAGTTGGATTCTTTTAGCTGCAACATTGTTTATACTTATAGTAAATATACAGCCTCACTCTGGAATAGAGAATTTCCGCTTCTTGGTGCTGCCACTTTGGTTCCTTCTCTGAGCTACAGCTCGGAGCAGAAGGGGCACTCTTATGACCTTTGCTTCATCTGCATCAGTCGGCATTGTACCAGAACTATGGGAAATGTGCAGCAAGCTGAAAGGTTCCCCTGGCGAAGAGAAACGCCTCTTCAATGCAAAAAAAAATCTTGAGACTGATTTATTACAGTAATATTTTTACACTGCTGAGAGTGTTCATAAACAGATGGAGAGGGAAAAAGCAGTGCTAGTCATTTTTTGTTAAAGGAGTCTGATCATTGTTATCCATTAAATCAGTAAAAACATTTTTGCTCAACTTTTTTGCCCTTTTTAAAAAAACACACTGCTGACTTTGGCAGAAGATGTTTCTGAACTTGGCAGTACGAATGAGTTTAATTAACATACACATAGCTGAAATGGTGGTGATGGTGCAAGATTCTAGGTTAATGTCCATATGAAGGTTCACTCTATTCCCTAGTTCTGGCAGGTCCAGAAACTCCTCCCATTGAGTTTCCTGTTGATCATCAGTAATTAAATGAATATGTATATTAAAAAAGACATCAATCATATTTCATTATACTTTTTTCCTTCTAAAGAGGGGGTCTAGTTCTGTTTTTTTGAAAAAACAAACAGAATTTTTCAGAAAAGCATTCCTAAGTTGCTCTCCCTGGGAGTCCATCTGTTCAGTTACTAAGATTCCACTTATGTTATCCACCCATTCTGAGAAAGCTTTGGATAAACCACTTTGTATTAAGAATCTGCATCCCACTTGCATATAATCTCTTATCAGGGACTTCCTCCAAAATAAACGCACTATTGGTAACCCATGCTTGTGCAGTTTGTTCAGCAATTCCAATCAAAATGTTTTTTAAAATAAAGCAGATACCGTCTATTTCACAGGTTAGTTGTGGTAGTGCAACTAAAAAGCAAAGGCGCTTCTAAAATGAATAAAGAAAAAAATTGTTTGAGGGCTGCTCGTGGTCATGCCTTATGTAGAAGCTGGAATGGCAATGTGAGGGCTACACATTTACATTGCTCAGAACTGTAATACCATTATTAAGGCTTAATTTGGTATGAAGCTCTGACTAAAAATGGAACTATAACTGAATCTCCAAACTGGCACATGGAATAGATTACTGTTAAACTATTCCTTCACGGGAAGTAACATGCAAAATGTGCAGTGACTCCAACATTGAAAACAAATGCTGTTTAACAGTTAACCGCTAAACATCTCATTGGGCAGGTTAAAGTTATAGCTATGTTATAATACAGCGCAACACCTAATTCTAATTGTTTATTCGGCAAGGCTGCTAACATACTCTGAGGCTTGTGTTATTCTAGGTTTTTAAGAGGCAGGGAAGAGAGAAGAGGGTGAAAATTTAGGTTCAAATGTGGTGTGCACCGAAAACATATTTTAAAAAAAATCCTGTTTAATCTACTTCCATGTGCTAGTTTAGGGACTCAGTTATAGCTAGAGGGATAGAACACAAGTCCCCAGAGGTATTAGTGAGCTACACAGGGTTTGGCCTCACTTGGAGCATGATGTATAATTCTGGTCACAGCACTATGATGAAAACTTCCTGGCTTTAGAAATGGTACAGGCGATCAGCTTATAAATTAATAGAGGGAATTAAGCACCTGAGTACGAGGAAATATTAAGTAAATTGGGAGTGCTTACACTGGAGAAAAGACCTGGGGGAGACCTTACTAAGTTTTTCAAGATTCTGAGAGTTTTAGCCTAGTTGAACTTCAATAAATTATTTGATACAAATACAAAGGGGTTATTTTGACTTTGGCCGATGTAAACTGTAAAACGGGTGATATTGAATCAGATATGAATTATACATCTCTCCCAATTTTCAATTCCACTGAAGTCCATTGAAGGCTAACCCAACATCGCCTGTCTTACACAGTCACCCAGAACAAAAATTAGCCCTAGTCTCTGTAACTGTGGGGGGTGGCGGGTGGGGGGGTGGGGACACAGACACAAGTTGTGAAGCGGGAAGGTGAACAGTTTAGGTTTAGCTACTTCACACAAAGGGTGGTGAAGGTGTGGAATAGACGACCAGAGAGAAAATGGAGGTTATACCACAGCAAATTCAAGGAAGAGCTAAGGGTTTATTGGTAAAAGAATTGATAGACATCTATAAGAGGCAGGGAGGGTAATTTTAACCAACACACATTGTGAGCAACTGATGGTTATGGTTCACCTGCCTATTTTACACCCTGTCTGATTTTGTCAGAGTACAATTGGGCAGGGAGTAAAACAGGTGGCCAGGTGGGTAAGTTACAACCACCCCCATAATGAACTGTGGCATTATTATGAATTTAGAACTGTCTAGATG
This sequence comes from Heterodontus francisci, assembly GCF_036365525.1. NCBI lineage: Eukaryota > Metazoa > Chordata > Chondrichthyes > Heterodontiformes > Heterodontidae > Heterodontus > Heterodontus francisci. The sequence continues at coordinate 48,423,655 of NC_090386.1, read as the reverse complement.
GACTGTCTAGATGATCTGTCTAGGTGTCCTCAGTACCTTGCTCTATGGCAGTGAGGCCTGGACAACGTATGTCAGCCAAGAGCGACATCTCAATTCATTCCATCTTCGCTGTCTCTGGAGAATACTTGGCATCAGGTGGCAGGACCGTATCTCCAACACAGAAGTCCTCGAGGCGGCCAACATCCCCAGCTTATACACACTACTGAGTCAGCGGCGCTTGAGATGGCTTGGCCATGTGAGCCGCATGGAAGATGGCAGGATCCCCAAAGACACATTGTACAGCGAGCTCGCCACTGGTATCAGACCCACCGGCCATCCATGTCTCTGCTTTAAAGATGTCTGCAAACACGACATGAAGTCCTGTGACGTTGATCACAAGTCGTGGGAGTCAGTTGCCAGCGTTCGCCAGAGCTGGCGGGCAGCCATAAAGGCGGGGCTAAAGTGTGGCGAGTCAAAGAGACTTAGCAGTTGGCAGGAAAAAAGACAGAGGCGCAAGGGGAGAGCCAACTGTGTAACAGCCCCGACAAACAAATTTTTCTGCAGCACCTGTGGAAGAGCCTGTCACTCTAGAATTGGCCTTTATAGCCACTCCAGGCGCTGTTCCACAGACCATTGACCACCTCCAGGCGCTTACCCATTGTCTCTCGAGATATGGAGGCCAAAGAAGGAGATGGACTGCAATGGTCTTCCCAATTCTGTATCTTCCTATATTCCACTACAATTAGGTATCCCTGCAAACGTTGTGAGCCTCACCCAAGGGGCAATAATGAACCTGAGAAGCATGGTATGATAATCCCTGGGGCCCGACAAGAGTGGGGCACGCACAAGATTGTAAGTCCAACAGTGGGGTATTCATCTTGTTCACACCAAACTCGTCCCATTTTAACAGCTGTTTTTAGAGATACAGCACTGAAACAGGCCCTTCGGCCCAACGAGTCTCTGCCGACCATCAACCACCCATATTATTCTAATACTACACTAATTCCATATTCCTACCACATCCCCACCTGTCCCTATATTTCCCTACCACCTACCTATACTAGGGGCAATTTATAATGGCCAATTAACCTATCAACCAGCAAGTCTTTGGCATGTGGGAGGAAACCGGAGCACCCGGAGGAAACCCACGCAGACACAGGGAGAACTTGCAAACTCCACACAGGCAGTACCCAGAATTGAACCCGGGTCGCTGGAACTGTGAGGCTGCGGTGCTAACCACTGCGCCACTGTGCCTTTTATACAGCATTGGAGGTTCTCAATCCAGACAGCTGAGATCTTACTGAAATGCAAATGTGGTGTGGCACTACCACTGAGCTAAATGGGATAGATTCAGAACAGATCTAGCAGCTCAAAACTGGGAATCCATGAGGCGTGTGCTCCAGCAGAAGCAGAATTGTATTCCACCACGAACTGTAACCTCATACGAATATATGAATTAGGAGCAGGAGTAGGCTACTTGGCTCTTTGAGCCTGCTCTCCCATTCAATAAGTTCATGGCTGAACTGATTACTCCACATTTCCACCTACCTCCGATAACCTTTCATCGCCTTGCTTATCAAGAATCTATCTACCTGTGCCTTAAAAATATCCAAAGACACATGATACTCTGAGAGAAAAAATTTCTCCTCATCTCGGTTTTAAATGGGTGACCCCTTATTTTTAAACAGTGACCCCTAATTCTAGATTCTCCCACAAGGGGAAACATCATTTGCTAGATGCAGGGAGGATGTTCCCGATGGCCAGGGAGTCCAGAACCAGGGGTCACATTCTCAGGATATGGGATATGCCATTTAGAACCGAGATGAGGAGAAATTTCTTCACTCAGAGGGTGGTGAACCTGTGGAATTCTCTACCGCAGAAGGCAGTGGAGGCCATGTCATTAAATATATTCAAGAAGGAGATTGATATATTTCTTAATGCCAAAGGGATCAAGGGATATGGGGAGAAAGCGGGAACAGAGTACTGAATTAGACGATCAGCCATGATCTTTTTTGAATGGTGGAGTAGGCCCAAAGAGCCGAATGGCCTACTCCTTCTTCACATTTTCTATGTTTTTTTAACCCTTTCCGCATCCATCCTGTCAAGACCCCTCAGGATCTTCTATGTTTCAATCAAGTGGCCTCTTACTCTTCTAAATTCCAGCGGATACAAGCCTAGCCTGTCTAATCTTTCCTCGTAAGACAGCCCGCCCATTCCAGGTATTAGTCTAGTAAACCTTCTTTGTACTGCCTCCAATGCATTTATATCCTTCCTTAAATAAGGAGACCAGTACTGTACACAGTACTCCAGATGTGGTCTCACCGATGCCCTGTATAGCTGAAACATAACTGCCCTACTTTTGTATTCAATTCCCCTCACGATAAACGATAACATTTTATTAACTTTCCTAATTACATGCTGTACCTGCATACTAACCTTTTGCGATTCATGCACTAGGCCACCCAGATCGCTGTGCATCTCAAAGCTCTGCAATCTCTCACTAATAACATAATATGCTTCTTTTTTATTCTTGCTGCCAAAGTGGACAATTTCACGCTTTCCCACATTATATTCCATTTGCCAGGTCTTTGCTCAATCACTTGACCGATCAATATCCCTTTGTAGCCCCCTTATGTCCTCCTCACAAGTTACTTTCATACCTATCTTTGTGTCATCTGCAAATTTAACAACCATACCTTCGGTCCCTTCATCTAAGTCATTTATATAAATTGTAAAAAGCTGAGGCCGCAGCACAAATTCCTGTGGCACACCACTTGTTGCATCTTGCCAACCGGAAAATGACCCATTTATGCCTACTCTCTGTTTCCTATTAGCTAGCCAATCTTCTATCCATGCCAATATGTTACCTCCTACACCATGATCTTTTATTTTCTGCAATAACCTTTGATGTGGCACCTTATCAAAAGTCTTCTGGAAATCTAAGTACAATACATCCACCAGTTCCCCTTTATCCAAAGCACATGTAATTCCCTCAAAGAATTCTAATAAATTGGTTAAACATGATTTCCCTTTCACAAAACTATGTTGACTCTGCCTGATTACCTTGTATTTTTCTAAATACCCTGCTATAATGTCTTTAATAATGACCTGGCATATAGAATCAAAGCTACTAAGTATCATCACCTCATTCCATGACAATATGAAAGGCACAATTCAACATGGTGGCTCCTCATCAGAGCCCTTTCCTATCCTGAGTGGTGTGAAACAGGGCTGTGTTCTCGCACCCACACTTTTTGGGATTTTCTTCTCCCTGCTGCTTTCACATGCGTTCAAATCCTCTGAAGAAGGAATTTTCCTCCACACAAGATCAGGGGGCAGGTTGTTCAACCTTGCCCGTCTAAGAGCGAAGTCCAAAGTACGGAAAGTCCTCATCAGAGAACTCCTCTTTGCTGACGATGCTGCTTTAACATCTCACACTGAAGAGTGCCTGCAGAGTCTCATCGACAGGTTTGCGGCTGCCTGCAATGAATTTGGCCTAACCATCAGCCTCAAGAAAACGAACATCATGGGGCAGGACGTCAGAAATGCCCCATCCATCAATATTGGCGACCACGCTCTGGAAGTGGTTCAAGAGTTCACCTACCTAGGCTCAACTATCACCAGTAACCTGTCTCTTGATGCAGAAATCAACAAGCGCATGGGTAAGGCTTCCACTGCTATGTCCAGACTGGCCAAGAGAGTGTGGGAAAATGGCGCACTGACATGGAACACAAAAGTCCGAGTGTATCAGGCCTGTGTCCTCAGTACCTTGCTCTATGGCAGCGAGGCCTGGACAACGTATGCCAGCCAAGAGCGACGTCTCAATTCTTTCCATCTTCGCTGCCTTCGGAGAATACTTGGCATCAGGTGGCAGGACTATATCTCCAACACAGAAGTCCTTGAAGCGGCCAACACCCCCAGATAATACACACTACTGAGTCAGCGGCGCTTGAGATGGCTTGGCCATGTGAGCCGCATGGAAGATGGCAGGATCCCCAAAGACACATTGTACAGCGAGCTCGCCACTGGTATCAGACCCACCGGCCGTCCATGTCTCCGCTATAAAGACGTCTGCAAACGCGACATGAAATCGTGTGACATTGATCACAAGTCGTGGGAGTCAGTTGCCAGCATTCGCCAGAGCTGGCGGGCAGCCATAAAGACAGGGCTAAATTGTGGCGAGTCGAAGAGACTTAGTAGTTGGCAGGAAAAAAGACAGAGGCGCAAGGGGAGAGCCAACTGTGCAACAGCCCCGACAAACAAATTTCTCTGCAGCACCTGTGGAAGAGCCTGTCACTCCAGAATTGGCCTTTCTAGCCACTCCAGGCGCTGCTTCACAAACCACTGACCACCTCCAGGCGCGTATCCATTGTCTCTCGAGATAAGGAGGCCCAAAAGATATAGAATCATAGAAAGTTGAAGGCAGAGAAAGAGGCCACTTGGCCCATCGTGTCTGTGCCGGCCAAAATTCTAATCCCACCTTCCAGCATTTGGTCCATAGCACTGTAGCCTACGACACTGGAAGTGCATATCCAGACTCCTTTTGAATGAGTTGAGGGTCTCTGCCTCAACTACCCTTTCAGGCAGTGAGCTGCAGACCATCACCACCTTCTTGGTGAAAAAGTTTTTCTTCATCTCCCCTCTAATCTTTCTACCTAACACTTTAAATCTATGCTCCCTAATCACTGACCTCTCTGCTGAGGTGAACAGACCCTTCACACCCACTCTATCCAGGCCCCTCAAAATTTTGTACATTTCAATCAGATCCCCCCTCAGCCTTCTCTGTTCCAAGGAGAATAACCCCAGCTGGAGACATACCGAGCACAAAGGAAGATGATTGTGGTTGTTGGAGGCCAGTTATCTTAGCCCCAGGACATCACTGCAGGAGTTCCTCAGGGTAATGTCCTGGCGCAACTATCTTCAGCTGATTGATCAATGTCCTGCCCTCCATCATAATGTCAGAAATGAGAATGTTCGCTGATGATTGCACAGTTTCATTTGAAATTCTTCAGGTAATGAAGCAATCTGTGTCCAAATGCAGCAAGACCAGGACACCATTCAGGCCTGGGCTGGTAAGTGGCAAGTAACATTTGCACCACACAAGTGCCAGGCAGTGACCATATCCAACAAGAGAGAGTCTAGCTAAGCATCTCTTCTTTACATTCAATGGCATTACCACCATCAAATCCCCCACCATCAACATCCTGGGGGTCACCACAGACCAGAAATTTAACTGGACCAGCCACAAAAATACTATGCTACAAGGGCAGGTCAGAGGCTGGATATTCTGCGGTGAGTGACTCACCCCTGACCATTGGTCCCTGTAATTTTTTTCGAGTGTGCGGGCAATTTCTTTAAATGTGCAGCCCCTTTTAAATTTTTTTGCATGGCCGCACATGCATGGTAATTTAATGGGGCCTACGTGTACATGATTTGTGCAGAAACACTTGGATTGCTGCGCAGTCGGGCAGCTTGGCGGGAACATTGCTCCTGACTCCTCAAAGCTTTTCCACCACCTACAGGGAACAAGTCAGCAGTGTAGTGAAATACTCTCCACGTGCCTGGATAATTGCAGCTCCAAGGGGTTTGTTTCCTTGGGTCCCTGGTGGCAGCCTTCTGCTGCATCATTTCCTATTTCATCCATATTATTTCCCCCGGGCTCAGATGGAAGTTGAGCCTGGACTTTAAGAATGTGGCCTTTATGCAGACATGGAAGGAGAAACCACTGGAGCGCTTGTGGTGTTGTTGATGGGGCAGATAAGAATGGAACCATGAAAGAGCACAGGCACGAAGGTAGACTCCTGAAGAGATATACTGAAGGAGGGTAGAAAGATCAACAGAGCCAAGACAGACGAGAAATGCGATGAATGTGGATAAACAACAAACCTCGGTCGCAGTCAAAGGTGTAATTTGTGGCTTTAACTAAAACAACCTCTCTGCTGTGGGTAGTCCTGAAATCAGATTTTAAAATCATAAACAGGAAATGGTAGATGTGCAAGAAAAATTATTCCAGTGCTTCTGGAGGAAGGACTTCAGCTACAAATTGGAGGGTTTCAAGATGGTTTTTTGAGAAGCGACTGTTTTGAAGGAGGTAGGGACAATGCCAAAGGATATAGTGATAGGTTATTGATTTCAGCAAGTAAGGGACCTTGAAAGAGAAACTGAGTCATTAGAAGAAGGGGGGTCAAAGTGAGCAGGAGGAAAGAGTCCTAACAAGATGAATGTGGGGAGTACAGCTGCCGAGGAGATGAGTGAAAATTATGGAAAAAGGGAGGGGTGGGAGCAACAGTTCGGAAGCAGTGCCATGGATTAGATTTCAAAAAATATGATGGGGCAAACGCAGGGACCTTTATACTGTACATGAAGAAGGAGTTACCTTTACTTTTCCGAATAATTTTGGTGGAGTTGGCAGGTTTAGTCCAGAAGCTGAAACAACAGTAAGTCGTGAGGTGTCGAGTCAGATCTGTTGGTGGACTGCCAAGCTTATGATTCTGTGGGGTACTCCAAGCTTATAGCTTGTAAATTTGAGACTACAGAAGTGACTTTTGTAGCAGGGTAAAAGGATGAAGAATTTAATTGTTTCTTTTTAGAATATGTGAATGAGACATCTTCAGTGCTACTTTTGTTGTCTTGAGAATCACTCCACCCTCCCCCATGAAAAAATAATCAGTTGAACTACTGACAATTATTCAGTGTGCCTGATTAGCATGATATTTGGTCCAAACATACTTGCCAATATCTGATTTAAATCAATTTGCAGTATTTTCAAAAAGCGCATGGACTTTGCCTGAGATTTGGAATCTACATAAAGTATTTGAAGAGTGCCAATACAATTTCTGTTGCACGATCAAAAGAAAGAAAAAGACTTGCATTTATATCATGCCTTTTTCATGAACACAGGACATCTCAAAGCACCTGACAACCAATGAAGTATTTTTGAAGTGTGGTCACTGTTGTAATGTAAGAAATGCAGCAGCCAATTTGTACACAGCAAGCTTTCACAAACAACAATGTGATAGTGACCAGATAATCTGTTTTTGTGAGGTTGATTGAGGGATAAATATTGGACAGGACACTGGAGATAACTCCCTTGCTCTTCTTCAAAACAGTGCTGTAGAAGTTTTTAATGTCTATCTGAGAGGGCAAATGGGGCCTTGGTTTAATGTCTCATCTGAGGGGCGGCACAGTGGCGCAGTGGTTAGCACCGCAGCCTCACAGCTCCAGCGACCCGGGTTCAATTCTGGGTACTGCCTGTGTGGAGTTTGCAAGTTCTCCCTGTGTCTGCGTGGGTTTCCTCCGGGTGCTCCGGTTTCCTCCCACAGCCAAAAGACTTGCAGGTTGATAGGTAAATTGGCCATCATAAATTGCCCTTAGTACAGGTAGGTGGTAGGGAAATTATAAGGACAGGTGAGGATGTGGTAGGAATATGGGATTAGTGTAGGATTAGTATAAATGGGTGGTTAATGGTCGGCACAGACTCGGTGGGCCGAAGGGCCTGTTTCAGTGCTGTATCTCTAAATCTAAATCTAAATCTGAAAGATGGCACCACCGACAATGCAGCACTGCCTCAGAAAGGCATTGGAGTGCCAGCCTTGATATTTATGCTCAAGTCCTGGAGTGGGACTTGAACCTAAAATCGTCTAAGTCAGAGGTGAGCGTGCTACCAACTGAGCCACAACTGACACCAAAATATAAAAAGACTACATTTTCTTAGTTTATTATTTACAGGTACTTTATTTAACATGTTGCTAATTTTTGACACATTATAGGAGTTGCAAATATAATTGAATTTAATCAATGGAATTACAAGTTAAATAACTTCAGCTCCAATGAAGAGTTTCATAGTAATATTTTACCACAGCAAAGAACTGACTGATCAAATAGCAAAAGATCTCATTGCCTACCTTATCAAAAACTCTTCATTGGAGCTGTCAAAATTCCATTCTAAAAGAGCAATATCACATACCTCTCCAAATCCTCCCTGTATTGCAATCAAGACTCATTTCTTACACTTACATTTTCCCAGCACCTGTTAAACCTCTCACCTCTCTCTTCCCCCAGCCCCCCACACTAAGTTTTCACTTCCTCCTACACTGCATACATGGGTTTAAAGCCCAAATATGGTGTCATTTAGCAACTGCTCTTTGATTCGTCTCTTCTTCTACCCCACTCTTTTCAACTTTGGTGATGTCCTGCACTATTGACCTTGATTCTTCACCTATATCTCACAACAATAAGAAAGAAATATCATAAAATCGATAAGATGAATCATTGGTCTAGAGGTTAATGATCATGTCCAATATGGTGGGTAGAGTGTGCTTGCTTGTCCTGTGCCAGAGGTGCTCCACTTACCATATTGGAGTGGGTTCCGCCGTAGGCAGCCAAAGTGCATGCTGGAAATATTCACAATGGCAACTAAAATATTGGAATAAGGGTCTTACACTCATCATAATACTCTTTTGTGAAACTGGGTCATCCCAGCATCTCACTTGCCACGTTAAAAACTCACTCAACGGGAGGAATTTTATGCTCTCCCCCATGGCAAGTTTGGAGGCGGAGAAAGCATTTAAACAGGTGGGGACCCCGCCACCTTCCCAACTCCACCCCAATTAAGTCCATGGCAGGAAGGCCCGTGGATGGCCTTCCCACCCTGCTGCCAATTGAGGCCCTCAAGTGGGCAATTAATGCCCAGCTAAGGGCCTCATCCAGCCTCCACCAGTATCAATCCAGCAGCAGGTGGGTCTATCGCCATACGGGGGGGCACCCCAAGCAAACCCCTGCGGGTTGCTTGCCGGCTCCGGTGGGTGGGGCGGGGGGTGGGTGGAGTGTGGGGTCCCTCATTAAAAGGCACAGTGCCTGATCGAGGGACCTGGCAACGGGAAGGGGTGCCCTCTGAGAGCCACCCCCCCTACCCTTGCTGCCATCCCCACTACAAATTCCTCTCCCGCAATCCCCGCCTGCCCTGACTCACCTGTGGCCTGGGCCCCTCCCCTACAGTGGGTCCATTACTGGCAGCAGCCACGGCCTTCGCAGTGGTGCTGCACAGTAAAACAGCTGATAGCCTCTGATTGGTCAGCAGCTCTCAGCAGGCAGGACTTCCGTCACCAGGGAAGGCCCACTGCTGACCAGTTAAGTGTCTTATTGACATGTAATGTGGCAGGCCTTCCTCAGAGGAGGCAACTTGGGGCTCTCACTGGCGCATCCAATTGGTGTAGGAGATGCTGGGAGGTGCATAGGATATGAACTTTAAGGGAGGGAGGAAGTTCAGGTGCACAAGTATTTTGGGCAAGGAATGAATTATACGGTTATTGGGGGGTGAGTGGGAGAGGGGCTGGAAACATTAATTTTTTTCAAATCTATTTTAACTCACTATCCCTTCAAAAATTTTAATTGCAACGTAGGACTTGAAGCTCTTTAAAAAATGGCGTCAGAGTCTGCGCAGTGGTGCCCGACGCCGTTGTCAGGGATGGACTGCCTGCCCCCGCCATAACATCGGGGAGGGGCGGTCCGCCCCAGCCATTTAAATGAGACACTGCACTAAATATCGCGGCGGCTCCGCATTGGGTGGCCTGGTAGGGATGCCTTTGGGGCTGGAGGATTAGGGGTAACAGCCAAAAAGACAGGGGAGAGCAGGTGGACAAGTGAGAGGAGGATGGCACTGTGAAGAAAGTTGTACCCACAACAGGGCTTCAAAGATCACTTCTCCTACATGAACTTCACTGTGGAGCAAAGTCCCAGAAGCCTTTGTTTCGCAAAGCAGGCTGCCCACCAAGCTTCACTTCCCCACACCTCATATATTACAAACTATATACTAACTATTCAACCATGATAGGCACATTGTCTAAACACATCACAAGGATGTCACTAACAAACTCCCTACCTCCTTTTTGAAAGTTGCATAAAACTGGCATCAGGAGGTTGGCATCATAGATGACTAAGCCTGTCAGCACATCCTACCCCTCTGGAGGAGACCATGCTGACCAACGTGGACAGGGGAGAATCACGACCACGGTGAGGAGACATCATGTAGCAATTCTTTATATCCTTATCCTCTTTTCCCCTTATTTCTTCCATCTTACCTTACATGCTCTGCATGAAAAACTGCAGCTGCTTTCACCAGCCACTTCTTTCTCTGCTTTTCTTTCACATTAAAAGCTACTAGCCCTTGTCCCTCTCATTCATTTCAGGTGCAGAAAATGTGGAAACACCTCTGCTACTTTAGGAAAAAAGATGCCAGCCTTCTTGAAGATGCACCATCATGCAATCTGACCCTAGCATGCATCAGCTCAGTGACTGGCATCACATATTTTAAAGGCTAGGCCTCTGTTGGCATTTTCAACCTCCATTCCACCATTTTTCTTTGCTACAATCAGCAAGATTTGGTATTTCACCCTCTATTTGTAAGTGATGTTGCCTATGCCATAACTTTTCAAGATTCTGCTGAAATAATCCATCTATGGCACTAAAACAGAAGTAGTTAATCGGTATAATAAATTTAAAAGAAGGCAAAACAACTGGTGGCCTCTGTAACTATCCAGCACTCTGTGCATATAGGGCTGGTGGTAAGATGTTTTTCAACTGATGCATTTTATTTTTCCATATATATCTATAAAATAAGCAATTGATAAGCATGTAGCTTTAAAATTAACACTGTATATGAGTATTTTGTCTAAAAAAATTGCAAGTTTCCATTTCCTGCTGAGTTTATGATAAACAAAGAGACAGGTTACAGAAACCATCTGCTTTCTTGCGATCCAAAATTTGTCATTCACTTTTTTTTTGTTGGAATGTCATTTTAGACAAGTATAAATTATGGTATAAATTATTTTTCTCCAAACATATTTCACTGATTAATTTTAGATAAAGTCCCCTGAAAGTGGAGGCGGTATGATCAAGTACACAGCATGCACAGCTCACATCAAGGCATTATAATAGTATATTGTAACAGTAATATTGCTTTTGTTGAAGAAAATAAGTTCAGCAATTTATATATAAACATATATATTTTATATATAGATATATATAAAAATATATCTCAGTTTGATTGTATTAAATGATTAACACAAGGCTATTCCACAGGATGACACTTCTATGCATTGAAGCTTGCCTGCCTACCGTTTTCAAGCCTTTTTCAATTCATTTCACTCCCCTAGAATCTGAAAAGCCACTGCAGGTTGAGCCTCTGCCCTGCAAAGATATGCAGTAATTGGTCATTTAAAATGTCGGTAAGGTCAGAAAACTCCCTCCCAATAGAATTCTGCAAGATTCCATCACACAGCAGGTCAGAGTCTGTATGTTCTTATGGAAGTACATCACTGCCCAGGAGATCATTCTTACTGTTGTAAACCAGACCTTTAGTCCTGGATTTAGAAGGGAAACCAGGGACAGATTTTGCCTCATCAAGCATTTGTTACTACACTTTAGAAAAAAGAGAAATACATATCCACACCCCCCCCCCCCCCCCCCCGCCACACACACATATATATACATGCATACGCACCTAGTGAAGCTACTGTACAGTTATGCTACATCCGATATGGAAGAATACATTGGCCATTGGAGATGTTTGTGTAGTTTTCTGTTGCCTCCCACACTGTTATCTGGAATGCCTGGATGTGGAGGCCAAAATGAGCACTGATTGGAGCCCATCTGCATTCAGCTGCAGATGGCATGTGCTGTTTAAGATGCTCTATTCCTCCTCTGCTATCTGGCAGTCTATGTCAAATTGCTAAGCTCTCCTCAGGTTCTTTTATAATGTCTTTTGATTCAAAGGCAAAAATGGAATGCAGGGTGAAGATATAACTTTGGCAATCTGTTGCAGAGTGGAGTTACAGTTCTAGGGGAACTGTCACTCATTGGAGCTTTTGCAATGTGGCCGTGCGGGAGGAAATCTTTGATTTGGATTTAAAGATAATGGACATGATGGGTGGCGTGAATTTTGATGCCATCTGTTGGCAGATGATAAGCTAATCCCTGTTGAGGAAATCTGGCCTAGTTATCCTATTCCTACATCAGGCTCAGAATCTGCCCATGGTGTTTGGGAGTTTACCATTATACTAGAATTAAGGACAGAACTAACAGGCACTGTGTGGTATTTTCAAAAAGGTGCAAATCCCTTTCCAGGTCAATAGTGTTTCTGCTACTGTTAGATGTATCAAGACCCTTGTTAGCCTTCTCAGAGGTCTCTGAAAATCAGGTTGGGTAAAAGGTTTGTTTTTCAGGCTCTAGTCTCCATTTCCAGTCTTGATTGCTGGGCCAGCTTGGTTCCAGGCAATAATTCCCTGGAATTGGTCCACTTGGTAGTTATGTTCTACATTAAGACAGCTCAGCCCTCTTTTGTGTCTGGACAGCTGAAGGCATTTGGGACAAATATGTTGTTTCTTGCCTGGCCCACTCCTGTGGTCTTAGAATTGTTGAGCTGGGATCCTGACTAGCAATGTCTTAAAATTGGTAGATGAAGTGGAGATTGACATTAATTTCTATTTATTTTACCAACACATATTTTAAACATCACTCTTCATCACTTACTAATAGCAGAAGCAAGGCTCATCCCAGTTGACCCTCTATATAATGCTTTCTTTGGGAATGATTCAGAATATGTGCTATCATTAATAATCAGATGGATTATATAGTCTCTCCACTAAAAGGCACCTGACTTGATCACTATGGGGCTATTGAGCCATACATAGTAGAAAAGTTCAAAGACCAAATGTTGTGTTAGCAGGTGGCAGTAGACGTGTTACAATTGGTCTCAAATGATTTCTGCTGGAAAGAATATGCAAAGATGATGAGTGAGGACATTAGTGAGCTCATCTATGATGCTGTTCACAGACAAATAGCCTGCTAACATTTATTGTATAGATCTATGAAGAATAAATAGCTAATCGGAAGTTCAATCTAGAGTTCCTCAGGGCAATGCCCTAGGTCAACTATCAATGACCTTCCCTCTAACATAAGGTCAGCAATGGGGATGTTCACTGATGCTTACAGTGCTCAGTTCCATTCGCAAGCCCTTAGATAAAGAAACAGGACATGCCGCTTGAAGCAAGACCTGGACAACGTTTAGATTTGGGCAAGTAGAATTTGTGCCACACAAAGACCATCTCCAATAAGAGACTGTCTAACCACCTCCCCTTAACATTCAACAGCTTTACCATCATTGACATCCTAGGGGTTACCACTGACTAGAAACTAAACTAAACCAGCCACATAAATATTGCGTCTACAAGAGATTGTTAGAGGCTGGATATTCTGTGGTGAATGACTCACATTCTGACTCTCCAAAGCTTCTCCACCATTTACAAGGCACAAGTCAGAAGTGTGGCAGAATACTCTCCATATGCATGGATGAGTGCAACTCCAACAACATTCAAGAAACTCGACACCATCCAGGACAAAGCAGTTCGCTTGATGCGCATCCTATCCACCACCTTAAACATTCACTCCCTCCTCCACGGTGTACCGTCACTGCGGTGTATACCATTTGTTATGAAACTGCTTCTATTTTAAAATATTTTTTGAGGACTTGTGGTTGAAGATTGTGTAGATGGATTCATTTGGGACTGAAGTGATTTCATAGATGCTGGACTTTTTTTTTTAAAGTCATTGGAAGGATTTTGTTTAAAAATAACTTACTGGAAGTCACATGTCTTCAGCTAAGTAAACAGCAGGTGCCTTCTGACTATGGGAGTTGTTTACGAAGAAGTGACATGTCAAGATTTATGGTGGTCAAGAGTTGTTTTCATTTTGGGGGGATTGTTTTGAGTCAGTTGGAGGTCAGCCTGCTAAAAGAGAAGGCCAGTTCATCTTTTCTCCAGCTCTCTGAGAAACCCTGTGAGTTCCGTGTGTGAGCTGAAACCCCTGATGCTGCATTTCTCCTGGAACGCCTGCCAGATTAATCCTTAATGCCGTCTGAAAAGAACTACTCCAGGAAGATCCCAGTGACAGCTGTCGACACGTATTTGGGACACCGGAATAAAGGGACAACTGATATCATTCCAAATCTTCTCCTGTCCTTCAAGAGTTAACAAGTATTTAGCCAAAGTTTTTTTTAATCTTTTTTGTAAAAAGATCTCTGCAGAGAAAATTTCTTTATTTTCATTTAACCTGTGTGTGTGTGTGTGTTGGGTATTTAGAAGTCAATATACATATTTATTTACTGTCATACTTCAAACTGTGCGTTATAGCTTTACATCTTTATTGACTAAGTCTTGTTTGATAATATATTAATAATATTGTTTATTAAAGAAAACTGGTTGGTGTATTTTATTCTGAAATAAAAATAGAATATATAATTAGCCGTATCAGTAATTGGGTAAACATTTAAATATATGTTGTGACCCGTGGAGAAGTGGAACTAGAGAAAGACAGTGCACTCCTCCAGCCTCAGTCATAACACATCTAAAGATGTGATGCAGCATCTTGTCAAAGCTTCTTCAAGAGCACCTCCGAAACTCCAACATCTACCACCTAGAAGGACAAGGGCAGCCAGCTGTTACGACCAGATGAGGAAGGGGTCTAGGGCTCCCCTCTCAGTCTTTTCCTGGTTTGGCCGTAACAGGGTTAAACTTTAAAACACAGTGTTTTTAGGTTCCCCTCAGTGAGTCCTTGCTCACTGCTTTCCAATTGTAATTGCAAAGAAATCGACCACACAGGTTTTTTCAGATTTAAATAAGAAAGGTGTAAGTTTATTAACCTTAAAACGCTAATTCAGTTAAAACTATTAAAAATACGTGACACGACCACGTTAGCATGCATACGCGATAAACACACGCAAATAAAGACAGAGGAAAAGAAAGAATTAAAGGGGAAAGGTTTGAAGTAATAGATGGAGTTCAGTTACTGGTTTTGGGTTGAATGTAAAATCTTTTATTGAAGTTAAGTCTTTCAGTTCTCATTGGGGCCCAGTGCACACTTTCAAACTTGTTCCGCAGGTCTTCTGCTTGAGGCTTAAATTACTTCCATGGGTCCCTGGAACTTTGTGTGAGAGAGGGAGACCTTCCTCCTTGAAGTTCAATTGTAGTCTCTTTCTTTCTATGTCAGGCACAATTTAAAAGGCCCAGGTTGGCCAACAGGTTCCTGTTTGAAACAACCTCTCCTGCGAGGTTTGTGGATTCCTCCAAGCTTACCAGACACTCTCAGTGGGGAGGAGGGGGGGTGGGGGGGGGAGACATGGAATGCTGGCTCTTACAAAGTCAATGACTCTCAATGTCTTTTGATCATCACTATTGACAAAACCCATCTGGCTAATTGGATCAGGGAGTACTCCCATTGTCTCTCCATGCAACTGTCTTTTAGAATGCAAATGTGCAACCATGTTTTCATCCACTGTTCTGTGGTCTTTTTAAACAAGTTACGTTCAATGTCCAGTAAGTGTTCAAATAATGTTCGATATGACAAAATTAATACTTTCCATTTGGCAGGTGTGGTTTCCGTCACACCTTCACATCTGGCTGAATGAAATACGATATTAGGGGAGCTTTTCATTATAAAAATAGAAAGAAGAGAAAGTATTGGAAAACACAGATGCATTTCTTTCATTTATTCCGAAATCTTAAAATTGTTACGGTCTGTCTTTCCTTTGTAGCAGTGCTGCTTTAAACTGCCCCCTTTCTCCTTGAGGTGGGTCTGAGATAGTCATGTGTTGCCAAAGGGGTTTCAAGTTTCTTCACTAACAGCCTGCAATATGTTGAGAATGGACATCCCAATGAAAATGTGACTTTTTGGGAGGTTTGAAGTTTTTGCACATTTCCATGATTGTCCAGGGTGCCTTTGTTCCTGTTGAGATCTGCAGGAGGAGGGTTAAATTTAATTAGCCCTATGTGGGAGTTCTGTTCAGGGGTGGTGGCAGTGGGTGGTTCTACTCTGAAATCTCTTTCAGTGCTATGATGAGTCATGCAAGGACTATTCACTTTAGGGGATAGTTCCCTTTTCTCCTGACTGTAGGGGTGGATTTTTTGCTAATCTTTCCTTTGTCCTCTGGGACACTCCTGCTTGCAGGTATTCGTCCAGATTCCACTGCACTCCCCTGCAGCACTTCGACTAGGTGAGGCATCACCCTCACAGTTTCTCTGCCCTCTTGAGGACCCTCTTTGTCCTTGCAGGTTTCTGTAAATGCTGTTAGTAACTCTGGTGGGGTGTCTCTTGTGCCTGCATTTACATAGGAGGAGTGGGGTCTAATTTTTCCAACATTTCAGGCTTGGCTGACCGGACAGTAGGGGTTTTCATTTTGGAATCCTTTCGGATCTCCTTTAACCTGTCCCCTTTGTCCATTTCCCCTTTCCTCTCTAACTTTTTTCCAGCCCTGTGCTTGTCTGTCCCCTTTTGTTCTTGGCAGGGATCCCTTACAATTCACCAGCCCTCTGCTGGAGGATTTTCCAAAAGCCGATATAAGAGTTAGGGGTGCAGATTTCACTGTAGGTTGGGATTTCCCCTCAACCTGGTACATGTGGTATCTCCTACAGTACTCCACCACATCTTTGTGGAGCTTTGGCTTGT
The DNA here is from genome assembly GCF_036365525.1 of Heterodontus francisci. Lineage (NCBI taxonomy): Eukaryota > Metazoa > Chordata > Chondrichthyes > Heterodontiformes > Heterodontidae > Heterodontus > Heterodontus francisci. The sequence goes on along the minus strand of NC_090386.1, from coordinate 48,407,179 downwards.
CAAACTGCGATCTAATGTGGGCTTTAGTTTTTCTTATACCGACATGTACAGCAAATGCAATCTCATGGGCCATTCTTAATATTTCTCTCCGGTACCTCTGAGGCACCACTAACTGGTGAACCACTGTCCACTCTTTGTCCTCAGGACTGTGAGCAAAACTCAAATTCCTCATTCGTACCTCATTCTTTAAATAGTAGCAGTCAGGGATGCCCTCTGCTTCACTTTCAGACTGGGCAGCCTGTGCTAACCCTCTCAGTACTGGGTCGGCTCGCTGAGCCTCAGCTAGGGAAGATCCATTTAATTCATTCCCTGGGTCCCCTAACTTTCCAAAGAAAGTCTCAGACAGACAAACTTCATGGTCATCTGCCTGCAGGGCCAATTCAGTCTCCTCTGGTAAAGCTGGTTTGGTCATGGCCCAATTCACAACACATTCAGGAGAATTGCAGGCCCTGCCACTGCCCTGTCTCTCTGACCTCTTGCGGTCTCTCTTTCACTACGGGGGAAGCTACCACCTTCACCCCCACCAGATCATTACCTAGGAGCAGGTCAACACCATCCACAGGCAAACTAGGGACAATCCCTATGGTCAGCGGTCCTGAAACTAGGTCGCACAACAAGTGCAGCTGGTGTAAAGGTACAGGCATAGACTGCCTTCCAATACCATTCACCACCATTCTGGAATTTACTGCACTCTCTGGGGGAAAGGTCAGGCCTTTTCCCAGGGATCTACTGACCCGTGTCCCTGAGGATTACTATGGGCTTGCTTGCTCCACTCGAGGGGTATGGGGTTACTCTCCCTTCAGACACAAAATCCTGATAACCTTCAGGTATCCTATTAGATTTTCCTGCACCGACAGCAGTATGTTTTCTGGGCCTTATGACTGCTGCAGTTAAAGCCACAGCTTGTTCAGCTGTGCTTTCCATCAGGGTTCCTTCTCCTTCACCGAGCAGGTGTGCCCTGATTAACCCTACAGGCTTTCCCCGTAGTTTCCAGCAGTCAGCTCTCAAATGACCTGCCTTATTACAATAGAAGCACAAAGGTCTCCGGGAATCACTCCTACTTACAGCATCTTCCTTTTTGGCTGGAGGAGGGCCCCCTGTGTATCCACATTTTCTTTCTCTCCCAGGATTGCTTGGACTCCTATCATCTTCCCACCCTTTGTCCTTTTTGGATTTGTGGGGGGTGACTAGGAAAAGTTTTCCCCTGGGGAACCAACTTCTATATTAGAGCAAACTCATCAGCGACTTTTTGTTCCTCCATATGAGTCTTTATGGAGAGGGGGAGAGAGTTTTTAAATTCCTCCAGCAAAATTACCTCTCCAGGGTTTTCATAGCTGGCTGCACTTTAAGAGCTCTCAGCTACTGGTCAAAAGCCAGCAGCTTACTTCTCTCAAACTCCAAATAAGTTCGATCAGCTTGCTTCCTGAGGGCTTGAAACTTCTGGTGGCAGCATTCATTGTCAGTTCATATTTTGATGAGCTCTCATCTGGCAACAGGGAATAAACCTCATGAGCTTTTCCTGTTAGCTTACTTTGCGAACAAAAGAAGAGTCCAAGTCTCAGCCGGCCACTTTAACGGCCTTGCAAGTTTCTCAAAAGATACAAAAAATGCTTCCACGTCTCCCTCATTGAATTTTGGAATCAATTGGGAAAATTTTTAAAATTCCGTACACAGTCCCACATTTGTATTTTCCATGCTTTCACTGGGGTTACCTCTGTCACCCCCTTGTGAACTCAAGCTGCCTCAGCTCTCTTTCCTCCCATTCTTTCTGGAAATTTCGTTCTCTTTTTCTCTCCTCTCTTTTTCTTTTTCCTGTCTTTCTTTTTCTCTCTCTCTTTCCCTGTCTTCTAATTCAAGTTTCCTCTGTTCCAATTGTATCTTTGCTAGTAATACCCTGTTGGAGTATATTTCTAACCCTGTTTCTGATTCTTCAGATTCAAGGGAAAATGGTTGGCCACCAGTCTTAGGAGTTCAAACATCCTAGCCTTGACACAGAAAATGATCCTGCACTTCTCAGCCATATTTCTCAACTCCTCCATAGACAGTAATTTTAACTTATCCCAAGTTACTTCACCCTGGCTTGGGAAATTACTGGCTTCAGTCGCAGACATGTTTGTATTTTGCACACACAACGACAAGAAAACCTGAAATAAAAACAAGAAATGCTGGAAATACGCAGCAGGTCTGGCAGCATCTGTGGAGAGAGAAGCAGAGTTAACGTTTCAGGTCAGTGACCCTTCTTCAGAACTGGCAAATATTAGAAATGTAAAAGGTTATAAGCAAGTAAAGCGGGGGTGGGGCAAGAAGATAACAAAGGAGAAGGTGTAGATAGGACAAGGTCACAGAATAGCTGACCAGAAGGTCGTGGAGCAAAGGCAAACAATATGTTAATGGTGTTTTGAAAGACATAGCTTTCGTACAGATAGGGTGTTAACAGACTGAAAATTGAACAGCCGCAAGTACAAACATGAAAAAAAAAGTGGGTAAGAAAACTGAACAAACAAAGAGGAAATAAAATAAACACAAAAAAACATTTTAAAAAGGAAAAAGAAAAAAATAACTAAAACTAAAAGTAAAATGAGGGGGCCCGTCATGCTCTGAAATTATTGAACTCAATGTTCAGTCCGGCAGGCTGTAGTGTGCCCAATTGGTAAATGAGATGCTGTTCCTTGTTCGTTGATGTTCACTGGAACACTGCAGCAAGCCCAGGATAGAGATGTGAGCATGAGAGCAGGGGGGAGTGCTGAAATGGCAAGCAACTGGAAGCTCGGGGTCCTGCTTGCAGACTGAGCGGAGGTGTTCTGCAAAGCAGTCACTCAGTCTGCGTTTAGTCTCCCCAATGTCGAGGAGACCACATTGTGAGCAGTGAATACAGTATACTACATTGAAAGAAGTACAAGTAAATCGCTGCTTCACCTGAAAGGAGTGTTTGGGGCCTGGGATAGTGAGGAGAGAGGAGGTAAATGGGCAGATATTACACCTCCTGTGATTGCAGGGAAGGGGACGAAGTGGTGGGGGTAATTGAGGAGTGGACCAGGGTATCACGGAGGGAACAATCCCTTCGGAATGCTGACAGGGGAAGGGAGGGGAAGATGCGTTTGGTAGAGGCATCACGCTGGAGTTGGCGGAAAGGGAGGAGGATGATCCTTTGGATATGGAGGCTGATGGGTTGGAAAGTGAGGACAAGGGGAACCCTGTCGCGTTTCTGGGAGGGAGGGGAAGGGGTGAGGGTAGAGGTGCGGGAAATGGGCCGGACACGGTTGAGGGCCCTGTCAACCACAGTAGGGGGGAATCCTCGGTTGAGGATAAAGGAAAACATATCAGAAGCGCTGTCATGGAAGGTAGCATCATCAGAGCAGATGCGTCGGAGATGGAGAAACTGGGAGAATGGAATGGAGTCCTTACAGGAGGCAAGGTGTGAAGAAGTGTAGTTGAGCTAGCTGTGGGAGTTGGTGGGCTTATAATGGATATTAGTAGATAGCCTATCCCCAGAGGTGGAGATAGAGAAGTCGAGGAAGGGAAAGGAAGTTTCGGAGATGGACCATGTAGAGGTGAGAGAAGGGTGGAAATTAGAAGCAAAGTTGATAAAGTTTTCCAGTTCAGGGCAGGAGCAGGAAACGGCACCGATACAGTCAGCAATGTACCGGAAAAAGAGATGGGGGAGGGGGCCTGAGTAGGATTGGAACAAGGAATGTTTGACATATCCCACAAAAAGACAGGCATAACTAGGACCCATGCGGGTACCCATAGCAACACCTTTTACTTGAAGGAAGTGAATGGAGTTGAAGGAGAAGAAGGACAAGAAAACCTGTATTAAAATCTTTTCTCTTTTTGATTGGATCAATTTGACTTCCCACTTCCAATTTCTCATTTGTCTGTGGGTCCAATCCAGGACCAGACCCAAAATTTCTGTTACGGCCAGGTGGGGAAGGGGTCTAGGGCTCCCCTCTCAGCCTTTTCCTGGTTTGGCCATAACAGGGTTTAACTTTTAAACAGTGTTTTTAGCTTCCCCTCAGTGAGTCTTGCTCACTGCTTTCCAACTGTAATTGCAAAGAAATCAACCACACAAGTTTTCTCAAATATAAACAAGAAAGGTGTAAGTTTATTAATCTTAAAACTCTAATTCAGTTAAAACTACTAATGTAGTTAGCATGTACATGTGATAAATACAAATGCAAATAGAGACAGAGCAGGAGAAAGAATTAAAGGGAAATGCTTGAAGTAATAGATGGAGTTCAGATACTGGTTTTGGGTTGGATGTAAAGTCTTGGATTGCAGTTACGTCTTGCAGTTCTTGTTCGGGCCCAGGGCACCCTTTCAAACTTGTTTCACTGGTCTTCTGTCTTGAGGCTTAAGTTACTTCCGTGGATCCCTTGAACTTTGCGAGAGAGAGAGAGAGAGAGACAGAGAGAGGGAGACATTCCGCCTTGAAGTTCAATTGCAGTCTATTTTTTCTGTATCAGGCACAATTCAAAAAGCCCCAGGTTGGCCAGCAGGTTAGTCACATGACGAGCTCCCTGCAAGGTCTGGAGATTCCTCCAAGCTTACCAGACGCTCTCAGTGGAGGGGTGGGGTGGGGGGGAGGGGGCAGATGGTGTGGAATGCTGGCTTTTACACAGTCAATGACTCTTAATGTCTTTTGATCATCACTATTGACAAAACCCACCTGGCTAATTGGATCAGGGAGTACTCCCATTGTCTCTCCATGCAACTGTCTTTTAGAATGCAAATGTGCAGCCATGTTTTCAGCCACTGTTCTGTGGTCTTTTAAAACAAGTTATGCTCAATGTCCAGTAAGCGTTCAAATAATGTTCCCTATGACGAAATTAATATTTTCAATTTGGCAGGTGTGGTTTCCATCACACAGTGCATGGAACACCTCCACCTGCAAGTTCCCTTTCAGGTGATACATCATTCTGACCTGGAAATATATCACTGTTGCTTCATCATCATTGGGTCAAAGTCCTGGAATTCCCTACCTAACAGCACTGTGGAAGTACCTTCACCACATAGACAGCAGCGGTTCAAGAAGGCGACCCACCACCTATTCAAGGGCAAATAGGAATAGGCAATAAATTCTGGTCTTGCCATTCACATCCTATGAATGAATAAATTAAAAAAAATTGGGAAGGTACTGAAGAGCAACTGGTGGCCATGGAACTGTACTTGAGCATAGAATACATCTTTAGGAGAGGATGGAAGGCATTGGGAAGGGAGGGGGGAAGGGAAATTGATGATTAGTAAGTTGTTTTGTAAGATACTTAGACAAATTTGAATAGAGTTGTGTCCAAATCCATATTCAGGAACTTGGCAATTACAATATCTCCAATATAATTAATTCCACTTTGATTCAACAATAATGTAGCAGCAAAGAAGATACTCTCCAAATGTTTAAGTAGCAGGTACTATATATGTATGGATGCAGTATCTTCTAAGGTTATAACTGATGAACTATGCGCTTTGAAATAGTCTATGTCTGGCTGCTCCAGAAAGTTAGTTTGCCTGAAAACACGCGAATGTCACCGCGACAATGGCCATTACTGGAAAAGCCACAAAAAAAGTTATATCAAGGACAGTGATATAATGAGCGGCTGCTGTACGGCATAATGTCTGTCATTACGGAATGGGGAGAAGCAACTGAAACTGGGGTGGCTGGGGAGGACAAGAGGGATTTGCTCCAGTCTGTGTTCAATTCCCAGCAAATACTAACATCTGATTAACTGCATTGCTGAGTGCTACATTCAGTAGATGACAAGCCGAACAACAAATTTCTGTCCAATTTTATCTTGCCTCTCAGTGTCTGATCCATTTCCCTTCAAAGTCTAGAAATTACTCTTGGTGATATTAACAGACAAATGCTACCCCATCCATATAGCAATTCTTTGTTCAGTGTTTCATTGTCGATGTTTAACTATTTATTGTAAATGAGTTCACATGCAGTTGGCAAAGGCACCATCAGAATGTTTTAACTATTTGTATGCTTATGCCACCAATGCAAATAATAATTTCTGTGGTAACATGAGACAAAGGAAAAGAGTGAAGGGAAAGGAAACTACAGAAAAAAAAGGCAAGAGCAAATTAGGATTACTGTTTTGGGTTGATTTATTAACATTTTACAGATTTTCTTCTTAAACTGAAAAATTTAAGGAAAATGAACAAATTCTTGTAACTACCTGACTAAAGTATGGACAAAATCATTTTTGACCGAAATCATCAAGGGTGATGATATATTATATATATGGAGCCTATCGGTCCAAAGCAGAAAATAACTAGCAAGGAGACTAGATTTCAGAAGGATGATGTACTGTACATGCCACAGCAAAGTACTTCTGTGTTAGCAACTGGGTTTATTGTTTGTCTCCCAAGTGTGCAGTGTTTCAGAGACAAGCAATATCAACCACTGTAATTCACAGTGGCTGTTCTTTGTAATTCTCATTCTTTTCTCCCCCCTAGTAGTCACTGAACTCCACAAAGCTGAAATAATGGCAGATATGTTGTTTAGGTCTCCATAGAGACCAACACCATGATTATGGTGCAAGATTCATTGTTGTCCTCAAGGTAGGATACTCCATCTACATAGAGTCATAGAGTCGTACAGCATAGAAACAGGCCCTTCGGCCCACCGCGTCCATGCCGACCATAATGCCTATCTATACTAATCCCACCTGCCTGCATTAATTCCATATCCCTCTATGCCTTGTTCATTCAAGTACCTGTCCAGGTGCCTCTTAAATGTCGCTACTGTTACTGCCTCCACCACCTCCTCAGGCAGCTCATTTCAGATACCCACTATTCTTTGTGTGAAAAAATGACCCCTTTGATCCCCTCTAAACCTCCTCCCTCTCACCTTAAATCTATGCCCTTTAGTTTTAGTCACCCTTACCATGGGAAACAGACTCTGGCTATCTACCCTATCTATGCCTCTCATAATTTTATATACCTCTATCATGTCCTCTCTCAGCCTCCTTCACTCCAGGGAAAGTAGACCCAGCCTATCCAATCTCTTTTTATAACTCAAGCCCTCCAAACCAGGCAACATTCTTGTGAATCTTTTCTGCACCCTCTCTCGCTTCATCACATCTTTCCTGTAGTGGGGCATATGTGCTTGAGAACTGATGAGACCCATCACAGTAACACAGGAAGTTGGGGTGATGAGAACAGACATAACATAATGCAACTATTTTATTTCTGAAAATTACTTTTATGTAAACGGGGTTGGCATAAAATTTAGTATTTGCAAGTATTCAGGGCCAAAATGGATTCTGTGTTGTTCCCTTCAATCTAAGCTGGTTGATATGCCCCAATCCATCAAGGTCATCATTGGATCTGGTGTTTAATTAAAAAGATGGTATGAAGTGTGACCTTATACACACTGAGAGAGAAACTGTTGAGGAACATCTGAGTTGTTGCAGATTAGGAAATAAATGAATGTCACCAAGTGGAGTTATGTAGCAACATTTTAATGGCACATATTTTCATAATTGTATTTTATAAAGCACTTACATCACACTATATGTTTATAACATTGGTATTTCATTTTGGATATTGTGAGATCTTGTCTCTGTTACATGTTGAATTATGTTTGTTTCATTAATTTGTAATTCTGAGAACAAAGGCTTTGAAGTGTTGTGGGACTGTGCTATGTTACAAATTTTAGTTTTGCGCTAGATATTTCCTTGGGTTCAGCATCTCTAGTCTCTCCCAAAATTGCACTGATGAACACTCTAGTGAGACAAGGGCAACCACAAACAAACATGTTGATTTATGTTACATATAAAATGTGAACAGGCTGAATAAAATTAACAGCAAATTTTATTCTATTCATAATGTTCCTCGTAAGATACAATGTAATAAAGCATATCACGCCATCGTTGTTAATGGGCTGAATACAGTTCTCTAACTGATAATTTCTCTGAAACGAGTCAGCATTAAGCTTAAGCAGGAGGTTCTCACTTCTTAACCATTTTAGTGCAGACTGTCCTTCTTCAGCTGGGCAGGAAGCCAACACTTGATTTCTGATCCTCCCTCTAGATCACTGTGTCCAGCGATTGACCTGCTGAGCTGCCAATCAACTACCCTCTTAAGTGAAGAGTTTGTCTGGGAGCAACTTCCCACTAAACACACATGAATTAAGCCATTCCAACATATTTACTTGAAAGTCATTGTAATGGTTTAACAAACTTTCAGTGTTTCAAGCTGATGCAAAACGTGGGAAGTAGCACTCGGAACGGATGCTGTATCTAAATCTACTCCACATTCCCAGCAGCTATGCTTTGCAACTTTAGCTTAATGTAACTTAATGGCACCATCCTAATATGAACTGATCCAAATATCTTCCAGGCCAAACAGTTAAAAATTCCAAAAATGACAGGATGTATGATCACTTAGAATTTTCATATAAAATTATTTCCTCTGCTGCTTTAAAGGAGAAATTAACCACTTGAAATAATTTGTACATTACTATTGCCCTGTGTAATGTCAAGCCTAAAACAATTTGGCTTATAAGCCAGAAGTTTTTGCTGGTCAAGGAGTTCACCTGAGTGATCATCTGACAGCAAGTCCAGTGAGTTATCTGTAATCAACTGAAAGCAGGGGAAAATGAACATTTGATGGACTGGTTGTGTGAAAATGATCTGTGCTTGGAGATCTGGATGAATCTGATTTCTATTCTTATTGCCTTTTCTTGTGGTTCATTATCTTCTTTCATCTGCAGATGAATATCATATAGTTACTTAGAAGACTCTGGTCTTGCATTTGATATTTTCAAATTCCAGTTTAAATTGAGAGCATAAATCCTAATGCATTCCAATAAGCAATTTGCTACATCTGGGTTAATTGTTAGACCCAGGAGTAATCTAACATCTGCAAGGGTAGGCAAGGTGAAATGTAAAACCTCTGCATTCATGTTGATGAGGCTTGCTGAGAAATCAGGGGAAGGTAAAAACACTATGTTAAAAAAACAAATTGTACCTTGGACAGAAAGTGCATATTTTGTTTTGTGACTAATGATGTTGGAGATCCATTTCGTAGTTGCTTTAGTGACTGCATCCATTATTCTTTATTACTGATGTCAGACAGAGAGGAAACACAGAGCATGAGACAGAGAAAAGGAATACATAAAAGCAGGAAGAAAAGAAACACAGTAAAGAACAGATACAAAAGAAACATGGAATGAGAAGGGAGAAACACTGAGAGCAAGGAGAAAGGAAACACAGAATTTGCAGGAGAGAAGAAATGCAAAGAACAAAGAAAAACAGGAAGAGCAGAAGGAATAGACACAAGGACAGTATCGAGAGAAAAGTGACACTAAATTCAGAGAAAAGAAACATGTAATATGCAACAAATAAAGAAACAAAGAGGGGAGGGAATAAACTTGGACAGAGCAGGAAGAAAATAATCTCTGAAAGAGCAGGACAAAACGACTGGAAAGGGAAAAGAAAAATCCGTTAAGCATAAATATTGTTGGTTACTTTGGGGTGACTGAGCTATGATATATGGACTCAGGAGTTGCTGAATAGAATGCCAAGCATTGATCATAAAGTTATAGTGATGTTTGTCAATGGGGGCAAAAGAACCTTCTTCAAATCAATCTTCCCTGAGTATTTTCTCTCATTCAATCTTTTTTTTCCTTCACTGGGTTAATTTGTCACCAACAGGACAGGTATTTCAAATGAAGGGTTTATAGAGTTATTGACTTAGCAATACCCTCTGATAGTGGGAATTCTTTTCCCAGCTAAAAATCATCAGAATACACAATATGAATTGAAGGATCTGAAGTAAATCAAAGACAGAGTGCACTGCATTGTTGCAAGCAGCAGTTTTGTGATTATATACTTAAAGGAATACTTGACTACAAGCGACTGTCCAGAGAATCCTCTAAATTAATTTAAAGTATGCTGTATGTAGATGAAACCTTCTATGGTTGCTACAATTAGCACCATTTTGGACAAAGTGACTCAATGAAATAGCTTTCTCATAATGCGGCAGACAATTGTAATTATTTTGTATGTCTCCCACCGATAAAACAGACCTGATAGCAATAATCAGCATGGACTGAATAGGGTAGAAATTAGTATGAATTGTGCCCATTTTTTGAGTGTCCCTTGAGACTGTCTGAAACAGTAGTTAGGCCTCTTGCATATGTTAATGAGGAATCTAATGCTGGTTGAAGGTTCCCTCTGTAAAGTTAGCATATGACAAGCAAAGTAAGCATAGGTCTGCCTCGCTCAGAATTCTTCAATAGCCCTTTTGGCTGCCAACTAAAGGCAAGTGTTTTTCATCTTTTTTCCTTAAAAGGAAATCTTGCAGAACCAGAAGGGACAGGTATGCTCCCCCGACTCCACAGTCCTTGGGATCGGCCCTTTCCATTGGACACTCCAATCTCCCTCCTGGGACATAGCTTCAAGCCATTGCTGGCAAGACAAGCAGCCAGACACTCAAGCACTTAGTGTGTAAGCAGTTTGTGGATGTGTGGGAGGCAACAGCAGCTTGCGTATGGAAAGCTATTGAAGCCCGAGGACCAATTCTAGGACAGTCTTGGGCCTCTTGGTTCTGACATCTATTGCCTCCACAGCAGCGAACGTAGATTTGAAATGGGCTGAAAATGAGACGGGATCCACAACAGGTTTCAACAGTATGCCACATGACAGATTGGAGTAGACTTCACTACCTAGTTGGTAATCTGGTGGTCTGTGGGAAAGCATTTCAGAGGCTTGGCACACATTTTAATTTATATTCAGTTTTTTTTTACTTTGCTTTTATGTTTTTAAAAATGGAGCCTAGTTAATTCCCTAATTTCTAACATAAAATCCTGACAACATCTTGAAGAAGATTAATTTAGATTTCTTCAGATCAGCATGGGCCAGTCAATGAGAAGAATGATCACAACCATAAATAACTACAAGACTGCATAAGATGTATTATCAGAACCAACAGTTTAAACACAGTCAAACAGCAATACCAGCTTGAGCATGCAGTGAAGATGGGAGGGTGGTTGATACTGTAGCTGATGGGATTAGAAAGCAATGGCTACAGGAGACTGAATAATAAACAAGCTTGTTAGCTGCATTTATGCCAATTGACTTTGTAAGTGTAGTATTACCATATGGCTAAATATATTAAAATACATTAACCCACAAATAAATCAATCTTGGGTTATACATATTGTGCCAACATAATGTGTAGTAGACAGCTTTTGGGGGCAATCTTTAAATTGAGATTTTACTGAAGTTATGAAATCCTGTAACGTTAGGTTGGTTTGTATGAGTGAAATCCAAAATAAATTCAGAACTCAAAGTGCTCTGATTTGTACACCATTCCAGGTCACTTCTAAATACCTAACCTGGAGAACACTGGGTTGGATTGTCCCTGTAACAGCAGTGAAACAAGGACAAGTAAACAGGTAATTTTCCAAAGTCTCGCTTCTGGTGGGGAACATGGTCAGACAAGAGTCCATATCAGAAATCTGGATGTGTGTTGCACATGATTTCCTATCAATTAATTGCAATGGTCAGAAAACCATGCCCAATTTACACTTGATTATCTGACGTGCTCCTAGCAGCCATGGCTCTCCTTTGAAAGCAAGAAGTTGGACTATAATCCTTTAAATGTTTTGTTTTATAGGGACAGCATAGCATGCACTCTCTTTATGCATTTTCAATTAGAGCTTCAGCTCTACAGGATGCCACATTTACCTGCGTACTTTCAATTCAAATTAATTGTGGGCTAGTTTTCAACTTCACCACGTAGTTGGGAATCTGCTGGAACAGATCACCTGCTTTAGAACAGATCCCAGTTTCATTTCTTTGACTTTATATCCTATCTAAAACAGTGTCTTAAGTACAGGTTTGCTGTTTCCTGCTCCAGTATGCATCATATGCCTATATCCAAGTTAAGATCCATTTGCCAGCTCTTATATGATCCATAACCATTCAAATATGGTTTAACTCCCTTATATTGTATTTTACTTCATCAGCAAATTTATGAATTGTACGAACCACAAGGGATCTAGAACAGATTCACGTGTATCTCCCAGACAAAACTTTACAGTCTATACCTGATAATTCAAAGTTGAATTATTAGAGTCATAGAGTCATACAGAGATACAGCACCAAAACAGGCCCTTCGGTCCACCGAGTCCGCACCGACCATCAACCACCCATTTATACTAATCCTACATTAATCCCATTTTCTTTCTCACATCCCCACCTTCCCTCAATTCTCCTGCCACCTACCTACAATTTTTTTTACAATGGCCAATTTACCTATCAACCCGCAAGTCTTTGGCATGTGGGAGGAAACCGGAGCACCCGGAGGAAACCCACACAGTCACAGGGAGAACTTGCAAACTCCACACAGACAGTACCAGAACCGAACCCGGGTCACTGGAGCTGTGAGGCTGCGGCTATTCTACACTAAAAATCTGAATTATCCAATAATTTGAGTTAAGCAACATAAATAAAACAGCAAAGTGAGAACTAAGTGCTAATGATCAGATAATGTGAACTAAACAACTTTGAATGAGAGGAAGAGACTACATCATCACATTCTACTTCCAATTGCCATCAAGTTATCAATCCAGCTGACTAATCTGTCATTAACTTCATAAGTCTTAATGATCATTGAAGTCTCATATGTAGAATCTTATTAAATGGCTTTTGCAAAGTCAAGTAAATTGTGTCCACTGATTAGGCTCCATCCACTAATTCAGTTATATCCTAAAAGAATTTCACCAGATTTGTGAAGCGTTACCTATTATTTTAAAATCCATTCGATTAATATGACTTTATAATCTTTAGATACAATAGTTTCATGCATGTCCCTCACTGAAGAGGTGAAGCTAAGTGGCCAATATTTCCAGAATTACATTTCACTCCAGCTTCAAGTATCTGGATAAAAGTTGCTCTCCTTCAATTCTCAGATACACCTCCTCTAGTCAATTGGGGCCCTCAAAAAGCAACGATTGATAAGTAAGATCAAACCTGGCAGAGATATTTAACAATACTGCTTGACTTTTTCATAGAACGTAGAGGAAGGATGTTAGTGGTCTTTAATGTAGGGGATAAGAGAAATCCATAATAGAATACAAGGGACTGAATTTTACCGCTGGCTTCAGGACCCCGACGTTGGGGCAAATAGCAAGTCCCGAGCACGCACTTGCCGGCAGCGGGACTGGCGTGACAATTTTACCACAGACAGCCTCCTAATTGGCGGTCTGTAGGCCCGCTGTTCAATTAAGGATGGTGGGCAGGTTCCTGATGCTGACGGCCCAATCAGGGGCCCAGCAGCTCTGAAGCCTCAGCAGTGCCACAGGGAGAGGTGGTCGCTGCAGAGGCAGGCATAAGGTCATAAGAACTAGGAGCAGGAGTAGACAATTCAGCCCCTTGAGCCTGCTCCGCCATTCAATACAATCATGGCTGATCTCATCTCGGCCTCAACTCCACTTTCCTGCCCGTTCTCCATAACCTTTTAACCCTTTACTAATTAAAAATCTGTCTATTTCCACCTTAAATTTACTCAATGGCCCGGCATCCACCGCACTTTGAGGTAGTGAATTCCACAGACTCACGACCCTTTGAGAGAAGTAATTTCTCCTCATCTCGGTTTTAAATCTGCTACCCCTTATCCTAAAACTATCACCTCTTGTTCTAGATTTCCCCACCAGAGGAAACATCCTCTCTACGTCTACTTTGTCAATCCCCTTAATCATCTTCTATACCTCAATTAGATCTCTTCTCATTCTTCTAATCTCTAGAGAGTAAAGGCCTAAACTGCTCAATCTCTCTTCATAAGACAAACCCCTCATCCCTGGAATCAATCTAGTGAACTACAGGCAGGAGACCTTGAGCCTCCAACAGTTAAGTTCAAATAAAAATGAAAAATTCAGGGGCTGAAGATTGAAGAGGAAACTTCTCTGGGGAGATTGTTGGGGCCACAAAGACTGCCTTCCCTGCTTGCAACTCCTTCTTTGGGCCATGGAGCCTCCCTGCTCCGATGGCCCCCTGGGCTGCCAAAGGGAAGCTGCCTCTATTAAGCTGTCAGCCTCAGCATGAGGCGGGGAGGGGGGCTGGAGTCGCCCCACCATTGGTAAAATGTCGGCAGCTCCATAAAATGGCACCTAAGAGGGTTGTTACATATGCAAATCGACTGCCCACCTCCTTGGAGTAGGCAGCAGCTTCACATCCAGTCCCACTGCTGGGAAAATGCCCCGCCGGCGGGTCTGCATCCCGCTATTTTAATGGCGTCCCTGCCTCCCACCACCAGGGGCAGGTAAAACTCCGCTGAAGAACTCTGGATAGAATGCAACTGATGGGCTGAATGGCCTTAGCATAAAATCGGACTCTCTTATGTTCTGCATGGAATTCTTAATTATTTACAAAAACCTGATATGTTTCTCGTCTTCATTTAATTTTTAAGTGCTGCTTTTTATCTTGTGTGCCCGTGGGAATGGTTTGGGTGGTGGGTAAAGCTGGCAGGTGGAGTCACATCTTGTTACTGCATTCCCCCCACTATATTAACTCACTTCAGCAAAGGCCTGGGACAGCCGCCCACCCAAGCAAGCAGGTGCTTACATTACATTCAACAGTTGCAGCCTGATCATGTCATTGGCGCAACAATGTAAACATTCTGAAGGCCTGCATGGGGCCAAATCCACCAGCAGAACCTGTGGCAGTCAATGGAGAAGGCAGAAAGGCCATTAAAGTACTTAAATTGCCCTTTTCTGCAGATTCCTTGTGGGCTAGTAGGAGCAGGAGTGCTTCTTCAGGCCCTGCAAGGAGTGCTTGAGCCTCTGAGCCCCAGAGTTTCTCCTTGATCCCATGCCTGAGATATAAATGGCCCCTTAAATTTTATTCATAATGCATACTGTTTTGTATTACAGCCAAAATGAATAAATGCACTGACTACACTTGTGAAGAATCTGTTTAGCACATCTGACATTTCCAGCCTGTTAAGTTATCCCTTTCCAACTTATTAAGTTGTTGATTGTCTGTACAGGGCAATAAGAGAGCTTCCTATAAAAGTATTATACCAAGAGGAGGATTCCTCTTTTGTTGTCAGATAAACAGTATTTTTCTTTTTGATTTATCATGTAACACAATCACAAATATCTCACTAACTATATTCTGTATTGTGTTCTTTAGGTGCCACTCAAATGCTTACAAATGTCACTCTCCCGTTAGGATCAACTTTTGTAAGTACCCTACATTAATGTTTAATGGAGCTTCATCACTGATAAGCACAACATTTGGTTTGAATGAATTGATTTTGACCTTAACGGCTTTTGACTCCAATAATCATAAAGTTGTTATTAGTTTAAGGAATGTGAGGTGAACAAAAAAGCTCTGCCTCTTTGAAGGTTTATTTAGTTCCTGTATATATATATATATATATATATATATATATACACACACATATTTTTAAAAAGTCACATGTTAACCTTCAAGTCTTTGTGATTGTATCACCTACAAAGCCACTCGGCTTTCTTCTGCCAGCATCTGTGGTACAGCATTTTTGCTCTTGTTGCTGTGATTATGTGGGCTTCTTGCTTGGCAGATAACCAAATGTCAATCTGAGATGTTAGAAGGAAGCTGGGCATCTACAAAATGACAAAAGGAAAATAAGCAAAACAAAAGGCATATAAATTTTGAAGATTGAAAGGTTTTTACTGGTAAAGATTTGGAAGTAGAAAAACACCCTTCATCAATGCCCTGAAAGGAACGATTTTGCGTATTTTACTGCAGAACATTTTATATCAATTTACTCTATATAGAAACAATCACAGAAAAACAATTTCTGACTAAAGTGCCACTCAACCAGTACACTGTAGTCCTGTTAATGGAATGGATTATTAAAACACTAGAACTTGGTTGTTTTGCAATTACCTGAGACAACTCTAGATGACTGACTGAACAAAGTATTCCTTGCATTGTTCAAGCACTTCAGTCATCTTTTTTATCTGAAAAGCCTAGCTCCCTAACAAATAACTGCTGCCAGAAAAATCAACTTCCTCAGCTATGGCAAGGCCTACATAATTTATGGCTTTAATATGCTCACTGAGGTGTATAGTCTATGACAGTAATTATAAATGCAATAAGAAATTATAGCTGAATGCTTTAACTGCATTAGGAGCCATTTGATGAACAATGATGATTGCTCCTCATTTTGAACAATAGAGGGCAAGTGAGTGTCAACGCATTAGAATATTTGCTGTTCTGCTTAGTTCTTTTTCCATTTACCACAGAATGTCAGGTGTCTATTATGAGGCAGCGATGTGATGTCCAGAGGTAGCTTATGACTTGACAGGCACAAAAATGCACAAAGGAACTAATCAGTTTAGTATGCAACGACTTTCATTAGCACTTAAAATCTTCAGCTTTTTTTTCTTTTTCCTTTAAGTACACGACTGGTTTTAGATTTATTTAGGACAATAAACTTCATATATGTAAATTCTTGATAAGTGATTTCTATTTTGTGAACAAGAACTTTGATAATCCAAACCTTTACTGATTTAAGCTGATTACAATCACTTCTGTTAATTATCTACTGTAAAGAAAATTTCTTTTAAGTGAATATAGCTTTCCTTTTCTATCCACCTTATCCTTTATCCAATTTTTTGCATTATGATCTAACAGAGCTGCTGCAATAAATGATCATTTGTGACCGTCCCCCGCCACCCCCCGTGTCAAAACATGGCAAGTAATAGAGCAGTGGGAAAGCTTGGTGGCTCACTCAAGCTTCCAATAGAGACCAAGTGTTGCCTGTCTTTATTGGGTCTTCTGAGAAGGAAGAAGTTAACTTGGATGGGGAGGGGAACCCCTCCTACCCTGCTCAAGTATGCCTACTGTCAGATCAAACAAGGAATGCCTCTGACAGTATATTTGAGAAGTAAATTATCTGTACTACTCACTCAGTGAAAACAAAAAGGGCTGGATTTTAACAGCCCACCACCGATCTTGGCAGCGAGCTCAAAAAATGGTGGCCTGAACACCAGACCTGGCAATGGCGTCAGCTGCCTGTGCACAGGGGCTGGCACCATTTTTAGAGGACAGCCAGCCCTGCCGGTCAATTTGAAGTTTTAAAGCAGTATCCACCCAAAATTTATCAAATAGATTTCTAACACCCCTTTCCCGACCCCAATAACAATTAAATTATTTGCTCTTCCCCCCCCACAAAAATTTACCTTTTAAATTTGACCACCACCCGCCCCCCCGGGACTGCACAAAGTTTAAAGTTCACCCCTTCCCACCATCCCTACACCCATTATGTTTATTTGACCCTGCTTCCCCCCGCACTGAAAAACTTAACTCCTCCCCCGTCCCCACAGTGACACGTCGACTTTCCTCGGACGGGGATTTGAAGGCGCGGGAGTGCCGGCCATCGCGCCGAAGATCGCGGCGGGCCTGGAAGATTGAAGGTAAGTTAAATTTATGCATGTCAGTAATTTAAATATTTAAATCCAGGTTCTGTCGCCCAGCAGCGGGGGAACTGCCATGTAACCTCACCGCTGTCGGGATGATCGGGTCGGGCCCTCCAGGCATTGGCCTCCGTGACGGGCCTCTCCCGGAACAAACTTCCATGCCCACTCCTCCGCCACAGAGCCCAACGTCGTGGGCTTGGTAAAATCCAGCCCAAAGAAACTAACATTCCCCAAATATATGAAGAGCATACAATAAAACTGTTTGGATTTAGCAAAGGGGTTCATGAAAGTAAATTTTGTACACCAGATGTGTTAATAACACTAAATGATACAGATGTCATTTCATGTCTGAAATTATACATTGAACAGAAGCACTTCCTCATGAGGCACTGGCAGTTGAAAAAGACAAAATTTGTGGCTCAGTGACTTTATTTAATGAGTGGCTGAGCCCTACAGACCAAATTGGTCCCAGGTTTAATCTCTAATCTGTGCTAAATTAGTTAATCTCAACCAGAACAATTACAATTGACCTCAGTATTCTTGAGGGAGGAGAAAATCAGCAAGATTTCCCACTTCTGATTGCTGTGACCCTGCTGGAAGTTTACATGTGGATGTCAGGGTTGAGACAACGTTGATGCCCCTGCAATTAAATATCCAGCTGAACTTCACTATTAAGGCCCATGCAAGAATACTGAATATGGATGTGGTGGTGGAAGGTGATCCCACATGTGGAACTATAATGAGCTAGAGTCAGTCACTGTCTTTGGGGAAAGATTGGAGGAGATTGGAAAAGTGAAATTTGGTGAAAAAGATGTAAGTTTGTTTTAAATAAAAGCAGTAATTTCAGGAAAAGCCAACAGGTAGAGCCAAGAATAACCATGATAACTCACAGCTACAACTGCTAAGGTTTCTGTGGTATCGAAATCAGAATCAAAGCATGCTTACACTATGAAAAACGCAGGTAACTCTCATGCTGGCTCTCAATATCCACATGCATGGTCTTACTTGATACTACTCTTTTCAAAATGGAATATCATTTTGAAAATCAAAGACCTCTATTAAAGAAAGTTATGCTTATTTAAATTTGTTACAAAATAATGTGCAACAGGAACACATAACAGGTACAAATAGAAATTTCAAAAAAGGGTGTTGTCAAATGTGATGTTCATTCCACTCATGGAGGAGGTCTCATAACTCATTTACAACCCTGTCACTCAAGAAGTATGTATTTGTACTCACTTTCAGTCATGGAGTAAGCATTCAGTGCAACAATTCACTTTCCCCTTAATGAAGAGTTATTTAAAGGCTCTATTAATAACACCACAAATGTGTAAGCAATGATCAAGATGATTTTTACTGGCTATTAAAGGTGTACCAAAATCTGCCTCACTGCATGCCCATTGTACTTATATTGACCTTGTTTTTATATTTTGCTGTTTTCCTCCTCACTTCTCTTCTGTTCCTGTACGAATCACCACTCAAATGTAAGCAGGCTGCTTGGACCAGTAGTAGACACAAAAATTAAAAAGAAAGAGTTAAAATTTCATTCATTTGCTGTTGTGGAGGTGTGGGCAGTGGGGAAACACACCTTCTGCTCTCCTTGTTCTGGTTTTTACTCATTCTCTGATTGGCAAGTTGAGATTGCAAATGTATTTTATGAGGAATTCCTAATCTTGAACTGCATCCTAGCATTCTATGGCACAGGGTGGCAGTTTACCAATGTGTAGAACCACTGGGCGACCTATACCAAAGGCAGATGAAGGGGTGTATTTTACGGGCCCCCTTGAGGCAGGGTCAGCCCACAGAACCGCAACGGGAGGTGGGGGGCAGAGGGCTCACCGACGCCCCGTTGCCAAGGGGTTTCCCAGGGAGCAGGAGAGTCCGACGACAGTGTGTTTTAAAAAAAATGGTGTTTAGTCCCTGAGTGTTTTGTTTCCCAAATAAACAAATGGCAACAGGTTTTCTCATAGGTTTAAAAAAAGGATGTTTAAATATTTATTTAAACTGCAAAACCCAAATTGTCCACAACCTTCACTCACTCACGCATTCACACACACATGCACACATAAGGATAGATAGAAAGAATAGGGTAAGATGCAATTAAAGTCCCAAGTGATGTAAGAGCTCGTGGTTTACAGAAATCTGTTCAATCTTCTCAGAAGGAAAGTCTTTTCAAAGGTGCAGGCTTGGATGTTTGCAGTCTTGAACTTGCTGAGGTGTTGTAGATTTCTTGTGGTTAACACTTCAGCCCGGAGACATTGATGGAAATTCTTGGTTTACTTCCACTGGTGGGGAGTTTTTTTTTAAAAAAGTCCCCTTTAAATTTCTCTGATGCAGCAAGTTGAAGTACCGTATCAGCAGCAGGGCTTCTTGTTTAGCTGGACTGATCTCACAGCCTTTTGCTGGAATGTGGCTTTTGGTGTCTTCTTTGGCTGCTCTCCCAGGTTTCATTCAATGTGATCATTCAATTCTCCAGATTATGGGAGCCACTATTGTATGATGGCCTCTGATTGTTAGTCCATTTTCGATGAAGTGGTGTTCTTCACACCCATTACGGTGACCTTGGCTATGGAGACAGGCTGTCTGCGAAGAGTCTTTGTTAGTTTATTCCTGTAGATAAAAGTCATCTATATGTAATAAGCTCCTTTCAATTTCAATGGGTTCTCCCCAAAGCTAATTCAGACGAGGTAAACAAGTTTCATTTTCAGCAGACAAACGTGTATATTTCCAGTGCGGGGTGGGGGAGAGGAATATATCAATTTAACAGTTCTTCCATTTTGTGGAATAGTCAAGTACCACAGTTTTTTACTTTCTCATTTCATAATTTCTCCAGTTCATTGTTTATATTTCATCACGGCTCCTTCCGTGAGCATGACAGAAAGTATGGAGCGAAGGCAGTAGCTCCCCATATGATACAATAGTATTACAGTGAGCCTATGGTTACGTTGCTAATTACAAGTGTAGTTACTCTATTGCAGTGACTGATCCCCAGTGGCATAACCTGAAACTGTATCAAATACATGAAAATATCTGGGTAACAAGAGACTGCGTGACTTTCCCCATAGTATTATCATAATTGGAAACAAAGGGGTAGAGCTTTTTGGCTCAAACTCGGCACTACGCAGCTATCACACGTTCCAACTGAGAGATCTGAGGCTGGCCCAAAACTGGGCCTTGGCACCAGCCAGAAGCAAATCCTGGGAGTGGAGCAGGCAATGGTGGGACGGGGGGGGGGGGCAGTGGGGTGGGGTTGGTGGCTGTGGCTCAATTGTGACAACTGTGGAGTCAGGTGAGCATGTCCACTACTTCTGGCTCCATAGGAGGATGTATGTAAAAATTGACTTTAAAGAAGTTTACTTTTGGTTGACAGCTGTTGTCGGTTCCCGAAGGCCTGCCCTATGTTAACTACATGCTAATTGGGTTCTGATGAAAGGTCACAGACCTGAAACATTGACTCTGTTTCTCTCTCCACGGATGCAGCCAGACCTGCTGAGTATTTCCAGCACTTTCTGTTTTTATTTCAGATTTCCAGCATCCGCAGTCTTTTGCTTTTACATTAGAGACCTTACTTCCCAGTATAAGGGACTTTAACACTCAGGGGGAGGTGGGTTGGGGTTGGTGGAAGAGTAAAAAAAAAACTCAATTCTCAAACCTGACTCTAACCCATCCACTTCCAGTTTTAATGAAAGCAGGTCAGGGGAAGGAGGCCAACTCACTCTCAGGAAGAGGATTGGACTGTAAAATCCTTTAAGGAGGCTGCATGCCGCCTCTTAACTTAATTATAATTTTTAATGCATGGGGAATCTCGGCAGGTTAAAAAATACTCGAAGGACTGGATCCATGAGGTATGTGCCTTTATTGCACTGCTTGTGGGACAGGAGGAGCACAAGTCTCACCTGCAAGCAATTAGATTCCTGTGATTGGCTGACTGGGCCAGCCCGCTCCCCCCCACCACCACTCCGTGATGTCTGACTACCTTTCATGCAATATCCAACCAACCCTCACCACACAATCTCCAACAATAAACAAAATATAAAGGAATGAGACTCCACACTGGTAAAATTGAATTTTCAGTGCAGAGAGGTTGTTTGGCAGTAATTAAGATTTATCACACCATTAATAATTACACCTACACCTGAATGCACCAGTGGTTAACTAGTGGGTAAGTACAGCAACTTCACACCTTCACGCATTGTAATGTTGAATTTCTGATTTATCGTTTAATAAAGATTAACACTGACAGCTTCACCATTATTCTTACCACAAAATCTGGGCTGTTTACTTTAGGAATTAAATAATGATTCTTAAAGGTTTTGTGCTTTTGTTCATTCATAAAAAAGTACAATTTTAATGAAGGATCATAGTGACCTTAATTCAGTGAAACCTGGGCATAAATGAAAATAATTTTATTTCAGCGCTCCAGCTTTTGTTCATGTGAACATTACCGCAAGTCTCTGCAAAGAGATTTCAACTTGAATATGCAATTAAAAAGACAGTGTTTCTTTTTGCTAATGTACACATATACAACAGTGACTCCATAATCTGACCCACATGAAAGGCAAATTGTGCTGGAATTCAAATCAGTCTGACATTTTCTATATCTATGTAATAAAGGTGCACAATGACCAGTATTCAAATTTTTACCATAATTGGTATTTCCCTTGACTCATCGGATGACAAAATAATAATTACTGGAAATTTCTGTTACCACATCTCTAATACAAGTACAATTTTATGGAGGGGATTTTAAAAATGTATGACCCTTTGCCATTTTGGGTGCAAGAAGCTGTAAATTACTATTACAGTTTGAAGAAAGGCATCATTAACTGAAATCAGTACTTAAATATTTCCCTAAAAATGATCAAAATGTATCTCTAAATGGCCCCCTTTATGTATGACTTCTGAAATGGAAGATCTGACAGAGCCACCTGTGGCATGCATATATTATATACACACACACATATATATATTCTATTTTAATTGAAAATAACAGGAAAGCTGAATGTGGTTCTGCCAGTATTAAATACTATTACAGATTATCATGTTTATTACTATTACATTGGATAGACTATATGACAGCCTGGAAATAAAATTGTTTATTTCAAATTTCAATTGACAACTTTACATTTTAACATCTCAAAACTAAAATAGTTTTAAATGATGTTTTCGCTTTGGCTGAATCTCCTTATATTAGCCAGTATTAGTAATTTCAGCAGCGAAACATTTTGGGCTTAAATGTTGGAACTGAGATTCAAGATTGCTGTTTGGTCAATGCTATTTGCTTCATAATCAGACTGAGTGGCACAGCAGCACATTTACATTACAATGTGAAACCAGGATCAAAGTCATGTTGGTATAAATTCTACAAACAATGAAATATTGGATTAAAATTGCAACGTTTGGCTTCTGGGCTTCATACCTAGCAAACATAGGCTATGAGGTGGTGATACAAGCCTTGGCATTCCTTTTAGTTTTTACAGTTGGTTTGTTTCCCAGATAAAGATCATTCTTTTCATTAAAAAAATTGTTCAAATGTGTTTGAAATTTACAAAGTTTATAGGGGCTAAATTCAATAGCCCCCCGAAAACAGGCACGGGGATCAGGATTAACCTCCAACCGTTGCTTCCAATACAGGCAACTTTGTGCTGCCTGCTAATTTAGAAGATAGCAGCGTGCAGCCAGCATGAACCGTGCTGTTGAGTGGCTTCCCACCTCACCAGGAGGCCCAAAATCTTGAGAGGCTAACATCAGTTACTTCTAGCCTGCACGACTTAAGGCTAGACTGCGCCTCTTAAAGGAGAGGTGCACTATAGCTGGAGGTGCTGGAAGTCATTATAACTGATTCTGAGCTGGGAAAGACACAAGAATGGCACAACATGGGAGAGAGGAGGCTCCACAATTTTCCAACATTGCACTGGAGGCTTTGGTTGAGGAGATGCAGAGGAGAGATGTGTTTTATTCACAGGGGGCTGGGGGCCCTCCAGAAAAACTCTCAGAAGGTAGTGGGACTAGATAGCTATTGAGGCCAATGCCAGGAGTCAAGCCCTAAAGACTTGGATGCAGTGCCAGAAGAAGTTCAACGACCTCACGAGTAGTCAAGGTCACTGAATGCATATGCAAATGCTATTCCACCAACTGCACCACTAGCCTCAGTCACTACTCAATTCATCGGACCCTATCACTTACCTACTGATACTTTCTATCAATCACGACTCATACTTCCCCTTACCCTCACGCACTTGTCATTGCTGCAAGCCTCACACGCATATCTCACAGCTTATACATATTGCGAGTAATTCAACCATGACAACCTCATGACCCAGACTTCACAACACTCACTGACTTACTTCCTTCTCTCTTGCAGGACAAAGTGGTGCATAAGCAGAGGCAACAGCACCCTAAAGGTGGGGAACAGGCATGTCTGTATGTTCCTACTCCAGGGGAGGAGACGGTGGTCGCCATCATTACAGCGGCCATGAATAAGACCATGACCAGCAGTGGAGCTGAAATCCTCGACGATGATGGGATCTTCATAATTAATCCTCCTTCTACATCCCACATCCTCCTCATTTCACAATCTCTTCTGGTTTACAAGCTACAGATGGTGTAATCTTGCACTTCTTGCTTTCCCTCCCTCCCCTCACCACAATCCTACCCTTGTGCCTTTCTTCTTTCAGATACCCAGGAACTGCAATCTGGCCAGGCAGTGGTAGAAGAGCAAGAAGAAAGTGAAGTGTCACTCGCAGTCGCAAGCTCACATATTGACTGCTTGCTTTTCAGTAAGTAGCATGGAGGCCAGCTCGACAAGAGTACAGCTTCCACTGAGTATTTATCTCAGGAATTTGGTTAGTGAGGGAATTCTAAGTGTTTTAAGAATGCAACTCTTTCTACAATCTAGTCAAGTTTTGCATTTAGCATTTAACTTAACTTTAACCTTAACTTGTAGTTTCTTTCACTGTGTTTGTCAGCAGTAAAAAAGCTGCCTGCTTGTGGCAGCTGCACAGTTAGTTAATTAGATGGCTAGTTAGAACTCGTTATCTGGTCAGCAGGGGCTGACAGGTCTTTGGAATTTCCACTAGTATAAATACAAGAGGCTTTTACTAATACTGGAAGACCAACTTGACAGAGCACAGCTTCGACAGAATGCTTATTCTGGGAGTTGGACAGATGGGTGAATTCAGTGCAGTGAGGGAAGAGGTGCTGTTCTGATCTTTTACAAAACAAGAAATGGTGTGAAGGACAGTGAGACCTGAAAGGTGAGGTTAGAGGCATTAATTAGGTGAGCAGCCGTAAGCAGAGATTTAAAAAGAGTGGGAGCTGAGTGTCACAACAGAGCATAATTGGGCTGTCCTGGGAGTGAAGTGACATCCCAGGACAAGGAGTCATTTGGGCTGAGTTTCTGGTAAGTTTTTAATTTCATCTAAGATAGTCAACTATAAAATTTGGCTAGATTGTAGACTGATTAATTAGTACAAATACTTAAACTAAAGCCAATTTTATATTTATCATCTAATTACAGTCAGTGATCAATTAGATCTAGGGAATAAAGTTAAAATTAAATAACACTAAAGATTTGAGAACTTTTCAGGAAAACAATCTAAAGTGTTTAGATAATCAGAGTTAACTGAAACATTTCAGTTAACTTTTGTATAAAGAAACATCAACATGAAAAGCAGCTGACTGGTGAATAGCTGGTAAATCTTTTTTTTTTTAAAGTTATAAATGTAATAGTCTAATAAATAGAGGCCAAGCAGAGCAGCTTGGACTTGTAGAATGTGCATCCTGTTGTATGTGGGAACTCCAGGTTCTTCTGTCCTGGATAACCACATGTGCAGGAAGTGTTGTTAGCTGCAGCAGCACAACCTTTGGGTTTTGGAGCTTGAACAGCAGCTGGTGTCATGACAGCACATCCACAAGGTTGAAAGTTTTGTAGATAGCACATTTTATAAATGTGGTCACTCTGCAGCTTAAGAGTAGGCACGCAGAGAGGGAATGGGTGACCGTCAGCAAGTCAAGGAGATCCAAGCAGCAAGTCGAGGAGTCCCCTGAGTGCATCTCACACTCCAACCAGTATCCACCTCTGAATACTGGTGAGGATGATGGTTCCTTTGGGGAGTACGGCCAGAGCCAAGTCCATGGCACCACAGCTGCCTCAGCTGTATGGGGGTGGGGGGGCAGGAGGAAAATTGGTAAATCAACACTGATAGGGGATTTGATTGTTAGGGTAACAAATAGGCATTTCTGCAGATGTGAATCCAGGATGGTATGTTGCCTTCCTGATGCCAGGGTCAAGGATGCAGCTGCAGAGCACTCTAAGGGGGGAGGGTGAACAGCCACTAGTCGTGATCCATATTGGTACCAATGACATATGTAGGATGAGGTCCTGCAGGCAGAGTTTAGGGAGCTAGGAAATAAATTAGAAAGCAGGACCTCAAAGGTAGTAATCCCTGGATTCCTCCCAGTACCACACACCAGTGAGTACAGAAATAGAAGGATAGAGCAGATGAATACATAACTGGAAAGATGGTGCAGGAGAATGGGCTTTAGATGCTGGGAACATTGAGGCCAGTTCTGGGGGACACAGGAACTGCACAGGCCAGATGGGTTAAACCTGAACAGAGCTGGGACTAGTATCCTTGCAGGTGGTTTTGTGGTGGGTTTAAACTAACTTGGCAGGAGTGTGGGAACCAGGAGTTAATATCAACAAGGAAAACCAAGGTGCACGGAGAATTGGGAGAGTGATAGCACTAGAATAGGAAATAGTAAAGTATTAGATGGGGTCAGAGTAAGATGGAATGAAATAAGGTCTGAATTAGGGTTACTGTGCATGTATGTGAATGTGTGGGGTGTGGTAAATAAGGCTGGTGAGCTGCAGGTGCAAATCACCACATGCGAATATGATCTTGTAGTGATAATGAAGGCCTGGTTCAAAAGAGGGTAGGACTGGGTACTAAATATTCCTGCATACAAGGTGTTCAGGAAAAATAGGGAAGGAAGGTGGGTAGGGGGGGGGTAGTAGTACAGATCAAGGTGAACATTACAGTGCTGTAGAGAGAATGTCCTAGGGAGGTCAGGGACACAATCTATTTGGTTAGAGCTAAGTAACAATAGAGGAGAGGCACCATTACTATCTAGGGTATATTTTATAAGTCACCGTCTCATGGAAAAGATGTAGAGAAACAAATTTGCAAGGAAATTAGTGAGGTGCAAGAACTTTAGAGCAGTTATGGTGGACTTTAATTATCCTAATATAGATTGGGATAGTAATAGTGTAAAGGACAGAGAAGGGGAAGAGTTTATGAAGTGTATTCAAGAGAATTTTCTACATCAGTGTTTCTGGCCCAATGAGGAAGGAGGCACTGCTGGATCTGGTTCTGGGAATAAGGTGGGCCAAGTGGATTAAGTGTCAGTAGGGGAACATTTAGGAAACAGTGATCAATGTATCATGAGGTTAAAGTTAGCTATGGAAAAGGACAAGGAGCAATCCAGAGCAAAAATAATTAATTGGAGAGGGCCAATGTCAATGGGGTGACAACAAATCTGACCCAGGTAAATTGAAATCAAAGATTGGCCTGCAAAACCCGTAACGGAGCAATGGCTGCCTTCAAAATGGAGATAGCTCGGGTAGAGTCAGGTACATTCCCACAAGGGGAAAATGTAGGACAGACAAATCCAGAGCTCCCTGGATGACAAAAGAGAGAGTAAGATAAAGCAGAAAAAGGGTGCATATGACAGATGCCAGGTGAATAATATATTTCAGAACCAGGCTGAATATGGAAGGTCCAGAAGGGAAGTGAAGAAAGAATGAGAGTAGCAGAGAGAAAGTATGAGACTGACAGCTAACATAAAAGGGAATCTAAAAGTCTTCTATGGGCACATAAATAGTAAAAGGGTGGTAAAAACTATAACTATAAAAAATAGTAAAAGCTGATTAGGAACCAAAAGGGGATTAATGCATGAAGGCAGAGGGCATAGCTGAGATACAAACTGAGTACTTTGCATCTGTCTTTACCAAGGAAGAAGATGCTGCCCAATTCATAGTGTAAGAGGAGATAGTTGAGACACTGAATGGGCAAATAATTGATAGAGGAGACATTGGATAGGTTGGCTGTGCTTAAATTTGATGTCACCAGGGCTGGATGAGATGCATCCAAGGATACTGTGGGAAGTAAGTGTGGGAATTGCAGAGGCACTGGTCATAATCTTCCAACCCTCCTTAGATTAATGGATGGTGCCAGAGGACTGGAGATTTGCAAATGTTACACCCTTGTTCAAAAAAGGGTGTCAGGATAAGCCCAGCATCTCAATGGTGGGAAAGCTTTTTGAATTGATAATTCGGGACAAAATTAATGACAGGCACTTGGACAAATGTGGATTAACTAAGGAAAGCCAGCATAGATTTGTTAAGGGCAAATTGTGTTTAACTAACTTGCTTGAGTTTTTTGATGAAGTAATGAAGAAGGTTGATGAGGGTCATGTGGTTGATATGGTGTACATGGACTTCCAAAAGGCATTTGATAAAGTGTCATGTAACAGGCTTGTCAACAAAGTTAAAACCCATGGAATAAAAGGGACAGTATCAGCATAGATACAATGTTGGCTGAGTGACAGGAAAATAGGCAGTAGTGGTGAATGGCTGTTTTTCAGACTGGAGGAAGATAAATAGTGAAGTTCCCCAGGGTTCGTTGTCAGGACCCCTGCTTTTTTTGATGTCTATTAATGACTGAGACATTAGTGTACAGGGCACAAATTGAATATTTGCAGATGACACAAAACTTGGATGTAAGGAAGCTAGTGATAAACTTCAAGAGGACATAGGCTGGTGGAATGGGTGGACAAGTAGCAGATGAAATTTAATCTAGAGAAGTGTGAAGTGATACATTTTGGTGGGAAGAATGAGGAGAGGCAATCTAAAATAGAGGGTACAATTCTAAAGGGGGTACAGGAACTGAGGGATCTGGGGGGTATTCGTGCACAAATCATTGTAGGTTGCAGGGCAGTTTGAGAAAATGGTTTAATAAAGCATATGGGATACTGAGCTTTATAAAAAGAGGCACAGTACAAAAGCAAGCAAATTGATAAACCTGTATAAAACCCTGGTTCAGCCTCAACTGGAGTATTGTGTACAACTCTCGGCGCCATACTTTAGCAAGGATGTGAAAGCATTACAGAAGGTGCAGAAAAGATTCACAAGAAATGGTTCTAGGGATGAGGAACTTCAGTTACAAGGATACAGTGGAAAAGCTGTGGCTGTTTTTGTTGGTAAAGAAAAGATTAAGAGGAGATTTGATAAAGTTGCTCAAAATCATGAGAGGTCTGAACAGAGTAGGAAGGAGAAACTGTTCCCATTGGCAGAAGGGTCTAGAACCAGAGGACACTGGTTTAAGATGATTGGCAAAAGAAGCAATGGTAACATGAGGAAAAACTTGCTTATGTAGTGCATGTTTAGTATCTGCAATGCACTGCCTGAGTGTGGTGGAGGTAAATTCAATCGTGGTTTTCAAAGAGAATTGGGTAATTAACTGAAGTGAGAAAAATTGCAGTAGAGGGGGAGAGGGACAAGGCGAGTTGCTCTTCCAGAGAGCTGGTATGAATATGATGGGCCATAAGGCATTCTTCTATGCTGTAACCAATCTATGGTTCAACAGCTTAAAGCTGGAATGTACAAGTGGTGAGACACCAGGCTACAGTGGCTTGCAGTTGGGGTATAGGGAAAGGGTAGTGCAGGTGCCAGCTTGCTGGAAGGTGTGGTCAGACATTAATTCAACTGCAGAGGACTCAGATGAGTACTTCAATAGGATGGCCCACAGAAGAACACTGATGGAGATGTACAACAAAATGCTTGATGCATTGGCAGGCCTCCCAAAAAGCCTGCAGGCACTATTAAGGAGCATGGAGGAGTCCAGCACCAACTTGGCACAGGGCTTTGTGCAGAGTTTGGAACACCTCCGTTTCAATGTGGAGGTGGTGGCCAACTCAATGAGCACACTTGCAGACCCAACCATGATGCAGCGAGTGGCTGATTTTTCATCTTCCACTGCAGCATAAGCAGAAGTATTTGGGTGCTGCAGTGGAAGCTGAAACTGCTTGCATACAAGCTCAGCTTGCTGCCATGCCCACTCAGACTGCTACCTTTATGGGTGTACATAAAGGTGTTCAAAGAGGCTTGCAGGGTGTCACAGCAGTCCAGCAATTTGTCCAACACATTAAGAGGATTGTTGAGGTGCTGTCCCAAGGGAGTGGCTTGCTAGGCCATTTCAGAGGGCAGCGCTCTGGACTTTGAGTCACATGTAGGCCAGACCAGGTAAGGACGACAGATTTCCTTCCCTAAAGGACTTTAGTGAACCAGATGGGTTTTTACAATAGTTGATAGTTTCTTGGCACCATTACTGAGATTAGCTTTCAATTCCAGTTATTTTAACTAATTAATTGAATTTAAATTCCACCAGCTGCTGTATTGGGATTTGAACCCATGTCCCTGGGACATTAGCCTGGGCCTCTGGATTACTAGTCCAGTGATATTACCACTACGCCACCATCTCTCCACAAGTGGACAATGTGATGGTCAGAAAAAGCAGGAAGTTAAGGTGTGGGACTGGTGGTGAATGGGGAATTGGAGTTGCATTTACTGGATTCACAATTGGATGAGTTGAGCACCATCAGTTCACGGTCAGTCTAGGCTTAAAGGAGCTGTCTAGGTTGCCCCCTCTGCAGGAGCTCACCATATAGCAGGTTGCAAGGGTTGCCCCCTCAGGATGGTGAGATTGTGCAGCATACAGTAGAGCACCATCAATTTTGATGCCTGCTCTGCCGAGTACTGCAGGGCTCCTCCAGAATAGTTCAAGCAGCGGAAGCATTGTGTCAGCACACCAATGGTCTGGCAGCACTGTTTTCATTGGAAACATGCTACCTACGTGTATGTGGATTGCACAGCAGACTCAATAGTTATGTGGTCAATGGATAGCCCTCATCACCCAGCAGTCACCCTTGGGTTTGTCATGGTGGCTCAAATGCAAATGGTATAGTGAACTGCTGCACAATGAAGGCATTGTGACATTTGCCATGATACCAGGCATTAAACTTTATGATCTGCTGCGTATGGTCACACACCAGCTGGATGCTGAGGGAGTGGAAATCCTATCTGTTGCAGTGCATCTCAGTTGACATGCGGCACCTGCAAAGTGGCATGCATGCAATCAATGGCGCCCTGCACCAGGGGAAGGCTGCAACCCTCGCAAAGCTGGGTTCTTGCTCTGCCTGCTTCTCTCTGGCGAGAGAGACTGAAATGTAGTCAGCTCTCTTTGACTAGAGTCAATGACTTCTCTTACGCGAAAGTGGATGTTAAACTGTGAGACGTCGCAAATATCTCCAGCTCCAGCATGGAAGGAGTCTAAAGCTTAAAATGTTCATTATCATGGTCGCCTTCCCAACCAATGCCATCCTCGCCATGCTCTGAGGTTGCAGTTGTGACTGCAGCAGATGACAGATTTCAATGAAGATGTCATTAGTGAAGCAGACATCGCGCACACTGTTCCTCGCTGAGGTTTAGGTAGGAGAATAGCTCCCTGAACAACCCGAGTAGATATGGCATCCTGCTGAGAGTCTTTCTTCTCCTCCTCCCCTTTGAGTAGCTTGTCCTGCTCATTCTACCAGTGATGCTGTATTCCAAGGGGAAATACCTCATACTGCACCCATGTTTGGGAGCAACAGGCTTATGTAGGAGCTTTGAAGTCAGGAGTAAGTCCTTCAGAACCTGCCATACCACTCTGTAGACTGTCAACTTTAAAGAACTCCAGAAAGCATGAAAGACTTGTATAATCGTAGCAACAGCCAATAGAAATCCATCAACAATTAACCAGAAAGTTGATGATCCCTTTAAATAGCGCTGGTGGTGGGTCCTTCCTGCTGCTGAACATGTGTTCAGCAGCGTGTGATTGAGACCACATTAGCTGGAGTGTTCAGCCCCAAGATGGTAGTGCTGGAGTCAAATTAGCGTTACACGCTGTTGGACATCATGGATCTACCTACTCTGCATAATTCCAGCAGATGCTCCATGCGCACTAATGCCCTCACCAATAGTGCAGCTCGCACCAGAACTTTGTGCACCATTTTGGACTTCTAAGGCCACATAGCACCAATTTGGATGTAGCTGAAGTTTCTGCAGCATATGCTCCCTGCATTATTTAGATGGACAGTTCGATGTTGAGGCCTCCCCATTAATCAATGTCTATTTTTCATTATATCAGTGAATTTTGTATTCTAGGAAAGAAGCCTAACTCCAATTGAGAATGCAGTGCAACTGTGCAGAAACTCCAATCTGATCAATCCAATACCATGTATATTGAAAATGATAACAGATATGATTTAGTTTAGAGATAAAGCACTGAAACAGGCCCTTCGGCCCACCGAGTCTGTGCCGACCATCAACCACCCATTTATACTAATCCTACACTAATTCCATATTCCTACCATATCCCCACCTGTCCCTATATTTCCCTGCCACCTACCTATACTAGTGACAATTTATAATGGCCAATTTACCGATCAACCTGCAAGTCTTTGGCATGTGGGAGGAAACCGGAGCACCCGGAGGAAACCCACGCAGACACAGGGAGAACTTGCAAACTCCACACAGGCAGTATCCAGAATTGAACCCGGGTCGCTGGAGCTGTGAGGCTGCGGTGCTAACCACTGCGCCACTGTGCTGCCTGTACAATATAAATAGAGGTAATGAGAAAGGCATTAATTTATTAGGGTTAATTCACATCACTTTTTTACTGTGATGTAAATGTGAGGAGTTGCAGGAACAAATGGGAGATTTCTGTATTTTTTTTTTAATGTTATAACTTCACATCTTTCTCTAGTTATTCTCCTATCTCAACTCATGCTCTGTCTGGGCTGATCTTATCTGAGACCCACCTCTTGTTCCCTCAACCTTATTCCACCAAACTGTTGACTACCTGCTTCCCTTTATGGCCCCATGTTAGCTGATCTGTTTAATGGTTCTCTCTCCTTAAGTCTATGTAAATCTATAGTCATCAGACCACTCCTTTTATAAAAAAAAAACACCCTTTACCCCTCTGTCTCTGCAAACTACTGCTCCATCTCCAACCTCCCTTTTCTAATGTCCTTGAATCTGCTATTGCCTCCCAAATCCATGCCAATCTTTCCCTGAACCTCATGTTTAAATCCCTCCAATCAGCTTTCTATTGCTGCAACAGTACTGAAATGGCCCTTTCAAAGTCATAAATGACAGTCAATATGACTGTGGTAAACGATCCTCCCTCCTCCTTCTTGACACATCTGCAGCCTTTGATATGGTTGATCACATCATCCTCCTCCAATGCTGGATGGAACTGCACTCACTTGGTTCTATTATCTATCCAGTTGGGTATCCATGGGTCAGTTGTCCCTTTTTGGTTTGGCATCCCCAATATGCATAGACAGCTGCCACTGGGATCTTTCTAGAGCAGTTCTTTTCAGGTGACATTGGGGATCAGAATGGCAGGACTTTCAGGAGAAAATGCAGCATCAGTTTTTCTATTTCTTTAAATTCGATTCTCAGGAAGTTCTCAGAGATGGAAGAGGGTGCTGATAGCAGCTGCTCTCTTGGCTGGTTTTCTCCAATTGCCTTCAAAACAGTTCACACCCCAACATACTGTCCAAAGCAAAACTGAAAACAAATTCTCAAGACCCCTATAGATCTTGACCTGTCACTTCTCTGTAAACATCTCTTTCAAGTTAAAAAGCCCTTTCTGGGTATTTATCTGAAGACTGGTAACTTCCAGTAAATCTTGTTTTCAAACAAGACCTCTCAGTGGCCTTTCAATGATGCCAGTGGGGGAAAAAAATCCACGTCCTTGGAAAGACCTAGCCAGTAAAAATGTTGACCTATACCTGGTTGGGTCTTCTAAATCCCCACATGTCCCACTATAGGAATTTCATGGGCTAAACTTAATATTTCCCGGTGATACTTGGGTGCTACCATTATTTGGTGAACAACAATCCATTCTTCGTCCGCAGGTCTGAGGAAGTCTCCACTTCCTCATCAGAATCCCATTTTTAACAGTATCCTTCCAGAACTCTCTGCCTTAGCTTCAGTGAGAGCTGATTGTGCCACTTTTTTTTTTTTTTATTCATTCATGGGATGTGGGCATCGCTGGCTAGGACAGCATCTATTGCCCATCCCTAAATGCCCTTTAAAAGGTGGTGGTGAGCTGCCTTCTTGAACCACTGCAATCCATATGGGATGGTACACCCACAGTGCTGATAGGAAAGGAGTTCCAGAATTTTGACCCAGTGACAGTGAAGGAACGGCAATATAATTCTTAAGTCAGGATGGTGTGTGGCTTGAAGGGGAATTTGCAGATGGTGGTGGTCCCATGCATCTACTGCCCTTGTCCTTCTAGGTGGTAGAGGTCATGGGTTTGGAAGGTGTTGTCGAAGGAGCTTTGGTGCGTTGCTGCAGTGCATCTTGTAGATGATGCTTACTGCTACCACTGTGCATCGGTGGTGGAGGGTATGAACATTTGTGGATGGGATGCCTATCAAGTGGCCTGCTTTGTCTTGGATGGCGTCTTGAGTGTTGGTGCTGGATCAGCTTGCTGAGCCTTGATCAGAGAAGACTTGCTGAACATTTCCTTCGGATTATCCAAATCCCCAAAGGAAGTTTCAGATATTTGGCTATCTGTCTGTTTTGCCAACTTTACCTCCTGACAATGAAACTTGTTTAGCTATTGCTTGGGTCGCTACACCTGAAGGAAAAATTCCTGGAAACCTATCCTGCAACTGCTCTGTCTCTTTGACTTCACTTGGTCTTTCCGTGACTACTGGAGAAGCTACTACCTTCGCTCCAGCCAAATCATTCCGCAGGAGTAGGCCAACTCTGTATGCAGGCAAACTATGGACAACTCCTACAGTTACTGTCCTAGACATTAAGTCACACTCTAAGTGCACCCGATACAAAGGTATATTCTCCCCGCTAATACCATTCACTAAAACCTTGGCATTCAATGTGCTCTCTGGTGGAAAAGTTATGCCTTTCCCCAGCAAAAGTGTTTGTGTGGCTCCTGTATCCCTAAGTATAACTATAGGTTTATATGCCTCACTTGAGGGATAAGGAGTTACTTTTACTTTTCACAAGAATTCCCTATAAGTCTCCAGTATCTTGTTCACGTCCCCCTGCACTCAGTGGTTTTTGTACTTGGCCTTAGAGCTGCAGTCAGAGCTACAGCCTGATCTGTCATACTTTGTCAGGGCCCCTTTCTCTACATTGGCTTTGTGTACTGCAATAAGTCCCATGAGCTTACCCCACAACTTCTGGCATTCTGCACAAAGGCATCCTACCTTGTGATAAGAGTAACACTTAGGCTTGCGGACCTCACTTCCACCCTCAGCATCTTCCTTTCTGGCCTGAGGAGGAGATCCCAGGGTGTTCCCAGCTGTCCCGTCTTGACCCCGGCCACTTGCCTTCCTTTCACACTCCCACCTTCTATCCTTCTCGGATTTGTGGGGGTGACCAACAAAGGGTATGGGCTTGTAAACAATCTCAATCATTGACTTCTGTTGCCTGTTGAAACCTTTTGGTTCTCTACAAGGATTCTTACTAACGGAAGGAGTGAATTTTTAAATTCTTCGAGGAGAATTAGTTCCTTAAGGTTCTCATGTGGCATCTACATTTAGTGGCTGCATCCAACAATCAAAATTAATTTGCTTTACCCTCTCAAATTCCAAATAAGTCTGCCCAGACTGTCTCCGGAGGTTCCAAAATTTCTGCCTGTACATTTCAGTGACCAATTCATAAGCATAGAGAATAGCCTTTGTTCCCACCTCATAATCTACAGAAGCCTCCTCAAAAAGCATGGCGTTAACCTCATGAGCTCTGCCCATCAATCTACTTTGCATAAAGTGTTCATCTTTCCTTCGGCCACTTCATCTGTCTGGTTATCTTTTCAAAAGAAATGAAAAGTGTTTTTACATCCGTTTCCTCAAATTTCAGGAGGGCTTGTACAAATTTAAACAGCTCTCCACAGAGTCCTGGGCTGGAGACAGGTTTTTTCCCACCCAAATTTTCATCAGGGTCAAGGGCATCCATTTTTTTCCTCCAGTTCAAGCTTTATAATCTGGTATTCCCTTTCCTCTCATTCTTTTGCCCTTTCTCTCCTGCCGCTTTGCTTCCTCCCTTTGAAATGCTCTCTCTTTTGCCCTTTCAAATTCAAGCTGCTTTATCTGCAACTGAATTTTAGCAGATTCAACTTCTCTATTATCTGGTTTGCCACCGCCTTCTTCCAATTGCAAATGCTGTGTTATTCAATTATGTCTGCTTTCTTAGCTCCTGGTTTTAACTCTAATGCCACCAGGTCTGCCAAATCCTTTACTCTAATTTCGGTTAAGTTTCTCAAACCACTCGGGGATACATCCTACTTCCCTAGAAAGGTCTTGGCAACTAACGATGACATTCCAGCAGGGTAGACTTTACTCTGTTGTACAAGAAACCTGCTTATTTTTTTACTTTTCCTCTTTTCAATTATTATTACCCAACCTACAATTGCACGCAGTCAGTATTGGGTTATCCCACAAACAGCCCCCAATTATATGTTACAACTGAGGTGGGAGGAGTGCACTGTCTTTTCTAGTTCCACTTCTGCACAGGTCACAACATATATTTAAATATTTACCCAGTTACCAATGCGGTCAATCATATACTCTACTCTTTATCCCAGAACAACATACACCAACCAAATTTCTTTAATAAACAACACAATTAGCAGTTTATTATAAAACAAGACTTAACCAGTAATGAAGCAAAGCATTAACACACAAATTGAAATATGGAAGTTCCCTTTTACCTTAGTCCCTCAGACACACACACACACGTTAATCAAAAAAGCGATTTTTCTCTTTCAAGCTGTGTTACAAAAAAGAACACTTTGGCCAAATACTTGCTAGGTTTTGAAGAAGAAGAAAAAAAGTTGTCCCTTCTTGGTTTGGTGTCCCAAATACACATAGACGGCTGTCACTGGGATTTCCTAGAGCAGTTCTTTTCAGGCAATGTTGAGGATCAGTTTGTCAGGCTTTTTCGGAGATGAGCAGCATTAGTTTCTCTATTTTTTACACTTGATTCTCAGTAAGTTCTCAGAGATGGAAGAGGGTGCTGATGGTGACTGCTCTCCTGGCTGGTTTTCTCCAATGGCCTTCAAAACAGTTTACACCCCACCACACTGTCCAAAGCAAAACCAAAAACAATATCTCCAGAGTCAAGCCTCCTGATTCCTATAAATCACTTCTCTATAAATGTCTCCCCCCAAGTCAAAAAGTCCCTGCTGGGTAATTATCTGAAGACAGATGACTTCTAGTCAATATTGTTTTCAAACAAGACCTCTCAGTGTCCTTTCAATGACCCCAGTGACAATAACATCCATGGAATCCTTTTCAGTTTTCCCAAATAAAACTATGTCCATAATTCTAAAATACATGAGTCCTCAAAGAAACTTAACAGAATATAGAAGGACCATCATAACACCAGGCATAGCCAGAGAATCACCTGCAATGACTTTTCCACCCATTCCCACATCGTTACCTCTGGAGTTCCCTCAGGATCTATCGTTCGTCCTTTCCTATTTCTAATCTACATGCTGCTCCTCAGTGACATTCTTTGAAAATATGTCATGGTTCCACGTGTACATTGATGACATTCAGCTCTACCTCACCACCAGCTCTCTTGACTTCTCCACGGTCCCTAATTTGTCTGACATTTAGTATTGGATGAACAGAAATTTCCTCCATCTAAATACTGGGAAAGCTGAAGCCATTGTCTTTGATCCCTGCCACAAACCCCTTTCCTAGCCACTGACTCCATCTCTCTCCCTGACAACTGTCTGAGGCTGAATACACTGTTCGCAACCTTGATGTCATATTTGACCCCAAAATGTGCTTCCAACTATATACTTGTTCAATGAGCAAGACTGCCTACTTCCACTCCTGTTACATCCCTCGACTCTGTCCCTGCCTCAGCCCATCTGCTGCTAAAAGTCTTATCCATGCCTTTGTTACCTCTAGACTTGACTATTCTAATGCTCTCCTAGCCACCCCACTATCTTCCATCCTTCATAAATTTGAGCTAATCCAAAAAACTGCTGACCATAGCCTAACTTGCACCAAGTTCAGTTTACCCATCATTCATGATGTTGCTGACCTACATTGGCCCCCGGTTTGGCAAAATCTTAATTTTAAAATTTTCATCTTGTTTTCAAATTCTTCTATTGCCTCGCTTCTCAACTCTAACCTTGTTCACCCCTACAGCTCTCCAAGACCTCTGCTCTCCTTCAATTCTGGTCTCTTGTGCATCTCTAATTTTAATTGTTCCACAATTAGCAGTCATGCTTTTAGCTCCCTGACCCCTAAGGTCTGGGATTCCATCCTTAAATGTATTTATTTTATTTATTTTCCTTTCCTTTTTTATTATACACGCCTTAAAGCTCATCTCTTTGACCAAGCTTTTGCTCATCTCTCCTAAAATTTCCTAAAGTGACTTTGTGTCAAATTCTGTTTGATAAATCTCCTATAAGCACTTTGGGTCTTTCTATGACAATAAAGACATGATATAAATGCAACTTGTTGGTAGTGTCACATTGTCAGGATAAATTTGACTAAAACATGCTGCTGCTAGCTGTGTCGCTGGAAGGATGACTTTTTATTAACATTTGTTCTGAGGATGCTGGTAAGTCCAGTCTTATCGTCCATTCTTAGTTGCCCTGAAAAGATAGTGTAAGCATGGATTCTGTTAATCAGAGCATGCCTCTCCCTTTTGTCCTCTGCTTCTTCAGCATTTCACTTGAACAGTACACCCATTCCCCAGCCTAACATCTTGGGATGAATGTCAGCTTTTGACTTCCATTCACATTTTCTAATTTGTAGCTAATGTTGAGGTTGAAGATCTTATTTGGCTGACTGGCATAAGCCCATGCTACACTGCCAGGTAGCAAGGACTCATGCAACTATGACACAGCTGGGGAATACAAACATTCAGTTATCTCTACTCTTGCAGAGATTTGAATGCAGAAAGTTTCTCCATAACATGCACATTGTCAGAAATGGTAACATATCAGGTATTTTACTGCCAAAAATCAGACTCCTTCACCCCAACTGGCAAGAATTACTGGAGAATACAGATTCTGCTACTACTGAGCCACAAGGAACTGGATGCCACCCTCCCCAGTCACACTCCCAAATCGTGATATTCCCCAGGATAAATGTACAAATACTTCCCATAAGGTGGTAGGTGGGATTTCTTCAAACTAGATTGCCAATAGTTTAATACCTTTCTCCTCTATCACCAGGTAAGAAATAAAGTTGAAAAATTACCGTTTCCTCAATGACTCTTATGACAGATGCCAGTTACTTGGTTACTATCACAGTATCAGGATATATGCACATTGTGACATTTTATTCTTCTAACAGATAGGGTAAGGTGACTCACACGCAGAGTAATCAGAACTGGGCAGAATCCAAATGAACTTGAAACAGCCAAACTTAAACTACTTTGGATTTAGATTCAATCCGTTTTGCATCGGCTTTGAATAAAAAATACAGTTGCAAAGATCTTTTATTACGTTTGCTGGGTCACAAGGTCAGGTAGAGCCAATTTCTATAATGTAATAGACAGTTGGACACAGTGGATGTATTTTGACTGTTTCAAATGAAGTTTAACCTATGTAACATACCTTATTTATGTATCAAACTCTCCAGTTTTTTTCCTAAAAGAAAAATAGGCAAATTCTGCTCTATCCAACAAAGGTTTTAGTGATAAATTCTGACATACCTTTCTATAATACATTTCTATATGACTTTCAATGAAAAAGGTCTAGTGTATTTTCACAGTCGACTCCTAGGGTTTGTTTACTATGGTAAATATATTTATTTGTACAGTTTCATTTAAAAAAAAATGATTCTAACTTGATTTCAATTAATATCTTCAAATGTATTCAATGCATTATTTCCATCATTCTCTTAAAATATGTTCAAGTAAAATTACACTTTATCAATAGATTATTGTTTATGGAGGGCAATGTAGTTTGTGTTCTGAGAAAAACAGAATCAGTAATCAAAGGCTCAACTTAACTACTGTGCATCAGAATTATTCTAAGACAGAAAAATTATACCCATTCATATCAACACATCTTATTAAGAATCTTTATGCAATAACAAGCATGGAATTAAAAAGTGCAAGGTTTTGAAATTTTGTTGTATCCATAGTTGTTAAATGGATTCTGAAACACTTTCTGTAGAGCCAACCCATACTGGGGGTGAAAATGGTCAACACCAGTAGTGCAAAATGGGCTGATAATTAATTAGCAGCCTGTTTAACACCATGTCCAATTCCCTTTCCTACTGAAGTCAAAAGAAAAGAAAAGCATACACAGTGTAAAACAGGCTGCCGATTCATTATCAGCCCATTTTGCACTACTGTTTTGAGCAATTTTTCCCCAAATATTTCAAATGGTCATCAGCACATCTCCGGCATTTCAGGTACAATTCAATGTTCAAACAGTAGGGAGACCCTCAAAAAGTCTGAGTAATCGCCATTGTAAATAGC
Source organism: Heterodontus francisci (assembly GCF_036365525.1). Lineage (NCBI taxonomy): Eukaryota > Metazoa > Chordata > Chondrichthyes > Heterodontiformes > Heterodontidae > Heterodontus > Heterodontus francisci. The sequence continues at coordinate 48,367,169 of NC_090386.1, read as the reverse complement.
TGGAACAATGATATACACCTAAATACAACAGAGACTAGACTGATTTTGATTAACAGCTCAAGTGTGATGAAGGGTACTTTATTATGCCAATTAAGAAATAAACAACTACATACATTATACAAAATTTCACAAATGCCCAAAATTTATGAGGCATATTATTTCTTTATCTATCCAAAATACAACAAGTTAACTTCAGTCAAGATGATGGCCTTGGCCTTAGGAAAAAAAGAGTCCTTGCTGTATGAATATATATCCAGGATTTTCCCAATTAGAAAAAATAAAGAATTTTTGGAAAGGACTTATAGTTTCCTTGACCACTACACTTCTCTGGAATATAGTTTAATATAATTTACAGTGATTCATCTTCCCAATACGATTTAAACAATTATATGACTTTGAACAGAAAGAAAGAGTTTTGGTGCTCACCTTGAGTTGTTACTCTTCCTCTAGTTCAGTTACATACTGCGAATGATTCTCTGGTGACTTGCCATGCGTTTTGCTGAGGTGCAGTTTTACTGCGTGCTTGCTAGCAAAAGTTCGATTGCACAGATTACACTGGAACTTGCTGCCTGTGTCTTCATCTGCTACCACTGGTCCTGTTGACTTCTCAGATGTCACTTTTGACACTTCTCGCTCCCCTCTGGCATGCTGTACAGAAATTTTTGCCATATCTTTCATCGTGAAGCCCAAATGGGATTCTAAATGACCAATATAAGTGGAAGGAGTCCTAAACTGGGAGGCACAATCATTGCAGTAGAAAATTGGGTGTCCTGTGTCTAAGTTCTTAAGGAATTTTGTTCCACCTGTCTTTCTTAGTTGATATTTTACATTGGCAAGCCAGTGACTTATGGTAGTCATGGTGAGTCCAGTAAACTTTGAAATATGCATGCGATCCTGTGGACCTAGATCTGATAATAAATATTTGCCTTCACCTGTCTGCCAAAGACTGGCAGCAAACTGAGCCTGCAGAATGAGAAGATGCTGGGGATTCCAGTTTGACTGCCTACCTTTTCTTTTCTGAACTGGTAAAAATTCCATTGACACATCTTCAAAGCTCCTCACGTCAGTCTCTAACCTCTCTGTTGTCATCTTTGATGAGGTAGAAGGTTTTGGTGTTGTACCTTTAGGGAGGACCTTCACCATTTCAGCAATATCAGATAAAGCATGTTTGGAAGGTAATGAAGTAAAGGCTTTGACCGGGTTTGATTGGGCAGTTTTGTCACTCTTAGATTTGGTGAGATCTATTGGCTGATCACTACTTTCATAGTAATATTGATCAGCAAGACTAGATGGTTTTATTAAACTTGGCGGTGAAGCTGATTTCTCCAGCAAACTTTTATTGAGTCTACATAACATTGTTACAGGGTCTGAGTTTGAGTTAAGGGGTTTGGCAGCTTTGCCAAGATGAGTATTCATGATGGACTGCAACGCACTAAGTGGACTGACAGAAAGTTGTTCCGATGGGTGGTCTGTGATAACAGCCATTCCAGAACAACCATTGGTTATTGAAAAATTTGGAGATCCTGTGTCACTTTTTACAGGCTCTTTCTTGAAGCTTTCCTTTGCTTCTTCAGCATCTTTCAAACAAGGTGAATCTGTCCTTGGTAAAGTCTCTGTTTTTATTGGGTTCTCACTTTCCGTCTTACATGGTGAAACTATCCCAGATTGAAGACTTAACTTTGGATCCTTTTTCTCAATATTGCTTTCTTCCAACTTGGATGAAAACTGTTCAGGAGATGGACTAATTGGTTCTTCCTTAATTTGGTCATTGTTGGGTTGAAGGGGTTGGTTTTGGTTACTTGTAATAACAGAGAAATATCTGACTTTTGGAGCTATCGGTTTCAGGTTTGGCTTAACTTGTAATATTTGAGTACTGAGTTGCACAGGTTTAATAATCCCTGGAAGCTGATAGGCAGCATGGATGCTGGGATAAGCACTCCAGCTTGGGCTCCCAGTTTGGGCTTTGTTGATGGCTGAAGTAACAGTGTTTTCAAGTGATTTAAGAATATCACCACCCCCCTTTGAGCTCTCTTCCAGATCTTCTTCTCTTATGTATTGATACTGAAGTGTGGGATCAAATATCTTCTCCGGGTTGTCATCTTTGCAGTCATCTTTATCTTTATGTAGTTTCTCTATATCTTCTTTTATCTCTCGCTTTTCTTCTTGGTTTTTGTTGTTAACTTCTGATACTGATAGTGTTAATGAATCTGGAGGCAATTTGCTGACTGGTGCCAAAGTTTGGATTTCATTCGATGGTCCTTCAGTGACTGACTGTACTTTGTCCACAGCTAAAGGGTCAAAAACAATCTGTTTTCCCTTTTTTGATGCAGAGTTTGTTACCTTAAGAAAGTGTCCTGTTACCATCATATGAGCTGTTAGCTGCTGTAATGTATCATGGGAGCTTCCACATTCCATGCACTTCAGAATTTGTGACTTACAGGCTTCAAATTGCCAGGTATAGCTGGCACCATTTTGATAACCATAGCGATTGTTAGATGACACATAGGGGTTTGAATTCTTTTGTGCTTCACCTGTGAATGTCCCTGCAACTCCAGTCGTTGAATCTGGCGAACAAGGCTGGTTGACTTCATGCTGGGCTCGTTTTTTAGTGGGAGGGACTAACTTTGATCCAATTGGTGGCATTGGTTCCTTCAGAGGCACTTTCTGGTAATGTTTTGTTTTAATCATATGAACACTCAAGTCTTGAAGGGAATCAAATGAGTGACCACAGTACATGCACTTTAAAACTTTCTGGGCATCATGCATTCCATCCATGTCCTGCAGAGCCCGTTTTCGTGACTTTGTCCAACTGCTTCTACGGTCCACATTTTTTTCGTGGTTATCATCTTGGTAATGTCCTGTATCATTCATATGCACAGTTAGCTCTACCAAAGTGTCGTATGCTGCACTACATTCTCTGCAGCGAAACCTACTGGCACCTGTGAAAACAGTTCCAAACAACTTGTTATTTTGCCTGTACAACTGCACTGAACTGAAAAGATTTGGTTTAGGCACTGGCCTGCCAGAGGAGGTCTGTTGAAATGTTTTGGATAATGCATCTTGGTGCCAATCAAAACTACTTTTGGTGCTTTCATTGCTACTTTTGCAGCTTGTCCTTTCATTCTTTGATTGTTTGAAGTCAAATCCTAGACTTGACCAATATGAATCAGATAGAAAGCTAGCATAAACAGCTCTCATTGCACCTAAACTGTTCTGTTGACCATTCTTTATTTCTCCATTTGATTGTTCTTCTTTTTCCTGCCCATCTCGGGAAGAAATACTTTTAAAATCAACCAATCTGTCACTAGAATCACTTATGTGTGATTCACACTCTGCATCCTGATTAGACATTGCACTGACTGGAGAATTCTGGTAGCTGTAACTGCCTTTGCTTTCTTCCTCTTCCTCCTCTTCTTCCTCAGTGCACATATAACCATTGCCTTGTAACTCCTCAGCAGAAGGGCTGGCATCTTCTCCTTCTCGCAGTTCTCCTGTCTTTAAGTCTTCTTCTGGGACATAAACTGAAACGCAAATAAATATTGAAACTGTAATTAGCATAAATTGAATCTGAACAACAAGCAGCATCACTGACACAAAAAATGGATCTCTCCACACATCTTCCCCAGTAATCTCCAACCTAACCTTCAACACCTGGATTCAATCTCCATCTTCTGCACATCTACTGAACCAGCCTTTGCGCTCTTCATTGCTCAGCAAGTCCATTTTTCTCCTCTTAGTGCAAAGCCCTCTCATTCATGCTCATGTTCATTTAATGGGTTTGGTTGCAAAAAGATGAGAGAGGAGACAGATTCAAACTATTTCTCAGTAAAAGAGCAATGCAAACAACATATCATTGCTTTAAAAAAAAAACTATTTATTGCACAAATCGTCTGCATTTTGCATTGATATTTTTGTTGAAGCCATTTTTTATTGGGTAAAGGCAACAAAACCCAATATTTCACTGCATACTTGTAAAATTTAGTTTTTCATTTTTTTGGCCAGTTTTGTTCTGATTAAGATGAGGGATGTCAATGGGACATTTTTCACTACTGTCATCAAGCTTTCTCAGACCAGGTACAGTATGGCCACCAAAGCTATCGCTGTACTAGCTCAAAAACATGCCTTAATCTTGGTGTCAGAAATGATTTTCTGACTTTGCAGTGGGAGATGGTGGTATAGTGGTAATGTCACTGAACTTGTAATCCAGAGACCCAGGCTAATGCCCTGGGAACATGAGTTCAAATCCCACCATGGCAGCTGGTGGAATTTAAATTCAATTTATTAATAAATTCAATTAATTAATAAATATCTGGAATTGAAAGATAGCCTCAGTAGTGGTGCCATGAAACTATCAATTGTTGTAAAAACTCATCTGGTTCACTGGTCTGGCCTACATGTGACTCCGGACCCACAGCAATGTGGTTGACTTTTAACTGTCCTCTGAAATGGCCTAGCAAGCCACTCAGTTGTCAAGGGTAATTAGGGATGGGCAATAAATGCTGGCCTTGCCTGTGATGCCCACATCCCATGAAATAATAAAAAAAACTACACCAATGTGATATGCCTAATGTAAATAAATTTATTGTAGATTTAGTTATACAACTAGTTTGCCTAATACATATTATTACACCGGTTTCTCACACAGCTACCCTCATGCTTGCTGAGTGTTTTGTTCCCGAGTGCCAGAAAAAAATGTAACAAGGACAGATATCTCTTGCAATTGATTATAGTTACTGGCAGCACAGATAAAATTGGAGATATTACTGGAGTACCAGTGGGTAAAGTAAGGATTTTCTCTAGCCAAATGCAAGATTTGCCAACCCAGGTTCAGCAATAATTAAGTATGAGCTTCTGCACAAAAGGTGCAAAGTTTCAGATGACAATACTGTCTAGGAGAGGATTCTACCAGCATGAGAAGCTTTGCCACTGATATTCAGTGCTTACACCTAGGATGGACATGATCGTCCTGAATCAAAATCAGGGTGCAAGGAGGGTGATAAACTGTCCAAACCTCAGCAGGATGTAGCATGGGAGATTTTAACTCTGGGTGTCATCTGCGTAGCCTTAGTCAATCTCCTGCTTCAAATCCGCAAGGAGCGGTAGCTGGTCAGCAGACGGGAGTGGAGTTTTGTGTCCCGCATTTGCCACCATAGACCAAAGGAATGATTTCAGCACTCAGGTAAGATTCCAGGAGGGTCTTTGGTAGGATTTTGTGATCAGGGATTGGGGGCAGGGTGGGATAGGCCAGGGCAGAGGGAGGCCAAAACTTTCCTGCTTCCCCTAGACGTCACTAGGAATGTCAGAAATGTAAAACACCACTCCTTTGTGGGCCTTTTCTGGCTTCAACCTCTCTCACCACTAGGTTAGCCTGGCGGAAAAGCTACAATCACTTTCCTGCACAGGCCTCGGGTTAAAATAGCAGTTGGATGATGTCATCAGAATCCAACGTGTATATTAAAAGGACACTGCCTCCTTCAGGCATGTGTCCTTCCATTCTGCACTGAAGAACAGGTTAAAACTGGGATCTGCCAGAAGACAGCAGGACCTCAACAAGTATGTTCCATGGGTGAGTTTAACTGCTCACCTGCTGTGTTGAGATGCAACTACAGCAGTTCAAGTGTTCTAGCGATCTCCCTAGTATTGCGTGTGGTGCTGCTCCAGTCAAAATGCTGTGGAGCACTCAAAGTCACAATTACTCTATGTGGTAAGATGTGATATAGGTTGTTGCTGGGTAGATTATGTAACTAGTTGGTAAGCATCATTACAGGATGTGATGTCATGGATTCTACAGGACCTCGTGTGAAGACTCTTGCAGTGGAAGCCATAGATGCTAGACGTTTGTAAATAAACTCCAGTTACCTTAACCCACAGGCTACTACCTTTATTTGGTACAAAGGATCGAGTAACACGGATATTACATGGTGGCAGCAGAAAAGCGATTGTAGAAGAAAAGAAACAAAACATTGAAAAACAGAAGATGGAAAAGCCATTGCCCTTACCAGAGAACTTCGAGCGGGTAGCACGTTCGAACCATGCCGAGTCATGGCCGAAATGGGTCCCAAGGTTCGAGAGGTACCATCTGTGTCGAGTTTAGTACAGAGACCAGACAATGAGCAGATCACTACACTGTTATACACCATGGAGGAGCACGCAGATGACATTATCATAACTCAAGGTATCGATGAGAAGCAGATTACTTCTGCTAAAGTTATAAAAGCTTTAGAAGAACATTTCAAGATCAGGAAAAATGTTATCATTGAACGGGCAAAGTTTAATAAGCACACCAAAAGAAAAGGGGAATGCATTGGTTCCTTTATTAATGACCTGTACAAGATTTCAGAAGATTGAGAGTATGGAAGCTTGCGTGAGGAGTTGATTCAAGACAGAATCGTAGTCGGGGTTAGAGACGATGCACTGTCAGATCAGCTACAGTCAAGGGAAGACTTGAGGCTACAAAAAGCCATTCAGTTGAAAAGACAGGCGGAGGTTAGAAAATTCAACCGACCTGTGGTTCGAGGAGACAAGGAGAGTCCAATCTCGAAGGCAATGGACTCAGCGGAGTTTGCGAAAAAATGGAAAAGAATGGCGCCAGAAAGACGGGAAAGGTATCGAGAGACAACAGCACTAAATTGCAGTTGGTGTGACCATGAGAGGCACTGGCAGGAAAATTGCCCAGCCAGGGAGGTGGAACGTTTCCTACGTAAAAAAAAAAGGGCATTTCCAGTCGATGTGTAGCAGCAAAAAGCAAATGCTGCAGACCAGCAAAGGGACAAATGGCTTAAACAAGACAATAAATGAAGTACAAGATGAGCAAATAATTGGACAGCAGATATCATGGTATGAGAAAATAAAACTAACTTTAAGAGAGCAGCAGTTTCTGTTCTATCAGATAAGGAACCATGGCTAAAGAAGGGAAGCTTTAGAACAACAAATAAGAAGCTGTATGGGCCTTGAGGCATGCAGCTGAAAGTTATTGGGGAACTAAGAATGACTTTAAGATACAAGAATAAAGAGATTCCCGAAACGCTGCATATTATTAAGAATCAGAGTTGCTCACTGCTCAGCAGGAAGGCTTGCATCAACCCATTATGTAGAGTGGAAGAAATTAAGGGACAAGAGAAGCAGCCAAGAGATCTTCGGGCTGAATTCCTGAAGCTATTTAGAGTTTTGGGAAAATTGAAAACAGAATATCAAATCACTCTGAGAAAAGAGGCAGAGCCTGTGTATTTATTCACACTGAGAAAGGTCCAACACCCATTCCTGGAGAAGGTTAAAAAAGAAATAGAAGCAATGCAGAGCCAAAGAGGGATATCAGCAATAATTAAGTCTACTAGATGGTGCTCTGGTATGGTTCCAGTAAAGAAACCAAATGGATCCATAAGAATCAGTGTCGACCTCACTCAACTTAATAACGCAGCGGAGAGAGAGATCCACGCAATGGCATTAGTGGATGAAAGTTTGGCAGAACTGGGAAAAAGCTCCATAAGGGCGGCACAGTGGCGCAGTGGTTAGCACCGCAGCTTCACAGTTCCAGGGACCCGGGTTCGATTCCGGGTACTGCCTGTGTGGAGTTTGCAAGTTCTCCCTGTGTCTGCGTGGGTTTTCTCCGGGTGCTCCGGTTTCCTCCCACAAGCCAAAAGACTTGCAGGTTGATAGGTAAATTGGCCATTATAAATTGTCACTAGTATAGGTAGGTGGTAGGGAAATATAGGGACAGGTGGGGATGTTTGGTAGGAATATGGGATTAGTGTAGGATTAGTATAAATGGGTGGTTGATGTTCGGCACAGACTCGGTGGGCCGAAGGGCCTGTTTCAGTGCTGTATCTCTAATCTAAAAAAAAATTTACAAAATTGGATACAAAAAGTGGATTTTGGCAGTTACGAAGAGTCTAAATTGTTGACAACATTTATAACACCATTTGGAAGAATCTGTTTCAATGAGTTACCTTTTGGTATTATGTCAGCACCTGAGATCTTTCAGAGAACAATGTCAAGGATCCTGGAAGGTTTAGAGGGGATAATTTGTCACATGGACGACACCTTAATTCATAGACCAAACCAGAAAGAACACAACACAAGGGTAAGAACAGTATTACAAAGATTAGAAGCAGGTCTCACACTGAATGAGATGTGTGTATTTTTGCAACCATCAGTGAGGTTCCTTGATCACATAATTGATGAGTCAGGTATCAAGACAGATCCACAGAAGATGAAGGCAATAAAAGATTTCTCAGAACCAAAGAACATAACGGAACTACAAAGATTCATGGGAACAGTGAATCAGGTAGGGAAATTCTTAGCAAGTTTAGCTACTATAAATGAGCCTTTGCAACAACTGCTAAAGAGCAGTATTATCTAGTATTGGGGAGAAAGCCAGAAAAAAATCCTTTGAGAAAATCAAACTGATGTGACTTCGTCAGAGGTGTTAGCACACTATGATCCAAAGCTAACGACCATAACTGATGCATCAGCAATAGGATTAGGTACAGTCTTGTTTCAAGTCCAGAAGGATGAAAGACGCAGACCCGTGTATTTTGCTTCACGTTCGTTAACTGAAACCGAACAGCAATGTTCCTTATTGTCGTTGACTATTACTCGAGATGGGTTGAAGTTCAGCTACTACATGACCAGAGTTCAGAGGCTGTGATCAAAACTTTGAGAGAAATTTTTGCTACACATAGCATTCCAGATATTGTGAAATCTGACAATGGGCTGCAGTTTGCTAATGAAAGTTTCAAAGAGTTTATTGAAACATACGGATTTGTTCAAGTCCCCAGTTCACCGTGGTACGCTCAGGCCAACGGAGAAGTGGAGAGAGGTGTACGAACTATGAAGATGTTATTGAAGAAAAATTAAGATTTTCAACTGGCACTGTTCAGCTATCAATCTACACCACTTCAGAATGGGTTAGGCCCACACAAATTGTTAATGGGAAGAAGGTTGAAGACACAACTTCCTGTCCTCCCAAGTACACTAAAGCCAAGACTTAGTGCAGAAGACTTGGAAAAAGTGAGGGAGAGAGAATTTAGAGAATGTCCAATTCAAGCAGAGAATTATGATGGACGCTACAGACAGAGAAATCTGTCAGACATCCAACCTGGAGAATCAGTTTGGGTTAAAGACAAGAACAGATATGGGGAAGTGGTAGAGAAATCACCATAACCACTGTTGTACATTGTCCAGACTGATCAGGAGATGATGAGAAGGAACAGAAGATCCTTGGTACTGGCACCTGTCACCACCAAGTGAGAAAGGTGTCCAGGGGGTCCCTTCAGCTTTCACCTGGTCTTACTGTAACAGGGTTTTATTTTTAAACTGTGTTTTGAGCTCCCCCTTGGTGAATCCTTGTTCACCACTTTCGAATTATAAGGCAAAGAAATGAGCACAAACAGGTTTTCTTAGGTTTGAAGAAGAAAAGTGAAATTTTATTAAACTTAAACTCTAATTTGGTTAATGCCTACGGAGACACGAGGTGCCCATGCTAGCATGCATACGCGATACATACGTGCAGATAGGGACAGAAAAGAGCAGAAGAAAAGATAAAGTGGAAAAGTTTGAGGCAATCTCTGAGGAGGGTTTTTTGTTACTGTGCTGTGAGCTCGCTGTAGTCCTTGCTTGTAGGTAGATCTTGCTTTTCGTTGGGGCCCAGTATTCTTCTTAAACCTTGTTCACTGTAGGAGGCTTTTCTCTCTTGGGGTTCATGTTTCTTCAATGGGTCTTGGAGTTCCGTGAGAAAGAGATGGGAGCGGAGAGGCTGTGGCGAGCCAGCCACGAGAGGTTTTTTCAGTCCTGGGGCAAACAGCTTTCTCCCAGTTCAAAACTCTGTGGCAAGGTCAAATTCACACAGGTGGCCCAGCAGATTAGTCATGTGGTGTGACCTCGTCCGTTTGTGTATTTGGTCATCTTAGCAGTCAACCTGGAATGCTAGCTCCTCCACCTTCAACGTCTAGTAATCAAAGGTCCAATGTGGATTGAATGCGTCAGGGAATTGTCTTTTGTCCCTTTTAAGTACGGTCTGTAAATATGCAAATGTCTTTTCCAATCAAGGGTCTGTTTTTTTTTAAAGCAAGTTCTTTCTTTAGTCCAGTAACAGTTTAAAATCAATGTTCATGTGGCGAAATTAATATGCCTCATTCTTGGCTGGTGGGGCCCTGCATGACACACCGCAGAAGAAACAAAAGGAAGAAAGGTAAGAGAGTCAGTCATCAGAAAGAGTTGATGAACTGGTGATGCTGCAGTCTACAGATAACCCAGAAGACAACAGGAATAGAGAATTTGAGTCATTGAATAGTTCCACTCAAATACAAGAAAGTGAGGAGGAAGAACTAAAAGACTCAAAACCTCAAACACCTTCAAGTGAAAGGAGAACGCGTTGTGGTAGAGTCGTGAAACGCCACAGCGTTAGTTAACCTGGTGAATGAAGTCAGAGACTTGGGGGGAGATGTAGTAGAATATGATATATTGCTGGGTAGATTATGTAAATGGATTGTAAACATCATTACAGGATGTGATGTCACGGATTGTACAGAACCTCATGCGAGGAATATTGTAGTGGAAGTCATAGATGCTAGATGTTTGTAAATAAACTCCAGTTACCTTAACCCACAGACTACTATTTTTATTCGGTACAAAGAGTATAGTAACCTGGATATTACACTCTGATCTGATAGAAGATAGCTTCTGGATCAAGTGGCCATTTCTCAATTATCAATATACAATTGGTTTGTGCCAAATTTTTAGCTCTTTTGTGCTGTGGGCATGTTGCAATTAGGAACAGGATTGGTCAAACTGATTTCATGCAGGATTCATACAACTAGCAGAAAAGGAAAAAATAATTTGTTCAATTTGGAATGTATTGGAACCCAGAATCTTTCAGAATAATTTAAATGTATGGTTTGTGACATTCTAAATTATCTATCTGGTAAACATTTGAAACTTCACGGTTTTTAAACCACACTTTTTACCTAGCTTTGTTTCTATTATGCTTAAAAAGGATAGCTATTTATTTTATAAGATTATATTAAGAAGTTGTACAGATTCACTGAATTCATAATATAAAGGTACAATTGCATGTAGCAGACACCGCATGTGTCTCTTAGGGCTGGATTTTACCTTAGGTGGACGGGAATTCACCATCGACGCAAAAGTCGGTAGTGAACCCGCTTCCACCTAGCCCAGGGATCCGTCCCGTATTTTATGGATCCCCGGGCTTTAATTATCCCGGGGCGGGACTTCCACCCGCTTGAGGGCGGAGGTCCTGCCTCAGTGAGCTGCCGGCCAATCAGCGGGCCGGCAGCTCTTAGTTCCAGCAGCGCCACAGGGAGCGATGGCCACTGCTGGGACTGCAGCCCAGCCGACGACATGGACCCTGGAGAGTGGGTAAGTTGGGCATGCCTCACCAGGGGGAATGGTCATGCTCTGGTGAGGCTAGGGTGGTCATTTGTGGGGAGGGAGCGTCTTGGGAGGCAGGGGTGGCCCTCAATCGGGCACCCTGTGCCCGACTGCCGTAGCTCCTCTTCCCCCCCCCCCCACCCAGGCATGTGGAAAGGCCGGCAGATTTCTCTGGGCGGCCTTTCACGCCCCCCCAGCCTGCCCGCTTGCCACGGGTAAAAACCACCATCACATTAAACATATTTTTTTTTCCCTTAACCGAAGTTGTAGGTCAAAATAGGCCATTTCAAAATACAGGTTAGGTTGCTTCAGGGGAAAAGTCACTAAAGAGCGATGCTGTTACCTTCTAAGTGAAAGTTTTTCAGCAGCTCACATGCACATTTGTGTATTATTCTTATAATTTGAAATTATATTTAATAAATGGACTGATAAAGTCTGTACAGCTCTCCATGTTGACCATCAATGTCATGCCATTATCAGTGAAGGGAACGAAGAGGAGAAGAGGGAGAATGATCTTCTTTTCAATTTCCACTCCCCTTGGAAAAGGAAGAAAGAAACCTGTTGACAACCAGAACAAAGCTGGCTTGATTGCCAATTGAAAAGGATTTGAACTGAGATGCTCTGAATGGGAGTCTAGCGTTTGATTACAAGTCTCTGCACAGACTACATTCGTGGGCCACATAGATGATTAAACTGAATATTTTCAATGCTTCAACATTTTCAATTACTACAGATACTGGACAGACCAATAAAAAGTCATACTACCTCTTAAATTCACATTATTTTAGTTCTGAAACATTTTGATTTATTTTAAGATATAAAATGGCAAGATTTACAATTTAGGTGCAGAGATTGTCGTCATTTCTCTTCAAATTTTTATTCTGCTTCATTAAACTTTCTCAAAAACCTTGCTACATCGTCACTTTGTTTTTACCCATTTTTCTCCTGTGAATGACAGAGCTTTATTAATTTTGGACTAACCATCATTCAGAATTAATTAATCTTATGTCAATATCAGATATACTGATAATTTCAGTAGTTAATAATTAATATAACTCAACTAGCTGAAGCTGGTAACAGTACTCCACATATTTCATCCACTAATAAATGCTTCACCTTCTTAGAAATACTGAATGATTTGTTCCACTTTCAAAATACTTTCATCAAAAAATCACTTGCAAAACCATGCTTGTGGAAACTTATAACTTGAAGGGAAGATTTCAGTCTAGAAATTCAATGACACCATGCCAGATTTCCAGAGGTAAAAAAAGTGTCCAAGCATCCAATATGATGGGCAGCATAGATGCACACATTCCATGTCAGAAAAGCGCTATCTGGCAATATTGATAAAGGCTCCAGTATAGAGGTCCAAGGCTCAGGCCTAAAACAGGGGTTTACAGTTGCAAATAGGGGGCTTATCACCCGTTTGAGGCCTCCTTCCCCAAATTAGGCTGCCCTGAGTACAGCCGGCGCAGTATAACCAAGTCTACATGTGGCATAATCAGTTAAAAAAAATGTTTACCTGAATGTATAGTCCCGATCACTGTTGCTGCCCCCGCTTGTCCCCCTCCCGGTCGCCCCCCTCCCTTCCGACTGCATTTTAACTGGGCTGCTGAAGGACAAGCAGCAGGCCCAACTTAATTCTCATACAAACATCTGCAGCTCCACCACAATATGCTGATGAAAGCTGAGGCCCAACTTCGGGTGGGCTTCAAGACTCTGGCATACACTCTCAGTGCAAGTTCTATCTTAGGACTGATAAAGGGTTGAAACAAATTTTCACACCTTACTATTTGCGCTGCACAGAACAAAACCAGCATTTACTGACCATCCCTAATTGTCCTTGAGAATGTGGTGGTAAGACCCACCTTCTTGAACCACTGCAGTCCATGTAGTGTAGGTATGCACACAGTGCTGTTAGGGAGTTCCAGGATTTTGACCCAGCGACAGTGAAGGAGCGGCAGTGTGGTTCCAAATCAGGATGATGTGTGACTTGGAGGGGAACTTGCAAATGGTGGTGTTCCCGTGTGTCTGCTGCCCTTGTCCTTCTACGTAGTAGAGGTCACAGGTTTGGAAGATGCTGTCAAAGAAGTCTTGGTGAGTTGCTGCAGTGCATCTTGTATCTGGTACACACTGCTGCCACTGTGTGCTGGTGGTAGAGGGAGTGAATGTTTAAGGTGGTGGATAGGATGCCGATCAAGCAGGCTACTTTGTCCAGGAATGGTGTCAAGCTTCTTGAGTGTTGTCGGAGCTGCACTCAACCTGGCAAGCGGAGAGTATTCCTGACTTGTGCCTTATAGATGGTGGACAGACTTTGGGGAGTCAGGAGGTGAGTTACTCGCCACATAATTCCCAGCCTCTGACCTGCTCTTGTAGCCAGCATATTTATATGGCTGGTCCACTTGTATCCAGTATTGTCTACAGTTTTGGTCTCCTTATCTAAGAAAGGATATACTTGCCATAGAGGGAGTGCAACAGAAGTTCACCAGACTAATCCCTGGGATGGCAGGATTGTCTTATGAGGAAAAATTGAGGAAACTGGACCTTTATTCTCTAGAGTTTAGAAGAACGAGAGGTCATCTCATTGAAACTTACAAAATTCTTACAGGGTGGATGTAGATAGGATGTTTCCCCTGGCTGGTGAGGCTCGAATCAGGGGACATAATCTCAGAATATGAGGTAGGCCATTTAAGACAGAGATGAGAAGGAATTTCTTCACTTAGAGGATGGTGAATCTTTGGAATCCTCTATCCCAGAGGGCTGTGAAAGCTCAACCATTGAGCGTGTTCAAAACAGAAATCAATAGCTAGATACTAATGACATCAAGGGACATGGAGATAACGCGGGAAAGGAGCGTTGAGGTAGATGATTAGGCATGATCTAATTGAATGGCCTACTTTTTTTTTTAGAGATACAACACTGAAACAGGCCCTTCGGCCTATCGAGTCTGTGCCGACCAACAACCACCCATTGATACTAATCCTACATTAATCCCATATTCTCTACCACATCCCCACCATTCTCCTACCACTTACCTACACTAGGGGCAATTTACAATGGCCAATTTACCTATCAACCTGCAAGTCTTTTGGAGGTGGGAGGAAACCGGAGCACCCGGCGGAAACCCACGCAGACACAGGGAGAACTTGCAAACTCCGCACAGGCAGTAGCCAGAACTGAACCCGGGTCGCTGGAGCTGTGAGGCTGCGGTGCTAACCACTGCGCCACCCACAGTGCTCCTATGTTCCTAGTTTTGTTTCTGGTCAATGGTAACCCCAGGATGTTGATGGCGGGCGATTCAGCGATAGTAATGTAGTTGAATGTCAAAGGGAAATGCTTAGATTCACTCTTGTTGGAGATGGTCATTGCCTGGTGCTTGTGTGTTACTTGTCACTCATCAGCCCAAGCCTGAATGTCATCCAGGTCTTTCTGCATGCAGATACAGATAGCTTCAGTATCTGAGGAGTTGCAAATGGTACTGAACACTGAACATCAGCGAACATCCTCACTTCTGACCTTATGATGGAGGGAAGGTCATTGAAGCAGCTGAAGATGTTTGGGCCTAGGACACTACACTGTGGAACTCTTGCAGTGATGTCCCAGGACTGAGATGATTGGCCTCCAACAACGACAACCATCTTCTTTTCTGTTAGATATGACTCCAATCAATGGAGAGTTTCTCCCCAGATTTCCATTGACTTCAATTTTGCTAGGGCTCCTTGCTGCCACATGCAGTCAACTGCTGTCTTGACGGCAAAGGCGTTCACTCTCACCTCACCTCTGGAATTCAGTTCTGATGTCTGTGTTTGGACCAAAGTAGTAATGAGATCTGGAGCCGAGTAACCCTGGCAGAACCCAAACTAAGCATCAGAGAGCAGGTTATTGTGGAGTGAGTGCCGCTTGATAGCACTGTCACCAACACCTTCCTTCAGTTTACTGATGAATGAGAATAGACTGAGAGCATTGTAATTTGCCGGTTTGGATTTGTCCTGCTTTTTATTCTTTATAAACATGTTTATGATTTTATGACTCAAAGTGCAAGATGAAGAGGGCGATTTTGCAGCACAATCAGGTGCTAACTATCCTCCGAGGTGGCCAAGGTGGGGTCTTGCACTGGTTTAACCCACACTAGGTGCAATGTGCCATCTTGGTAAAGGAGTTGAAGTTTGGTCTATGATATCATCTTTAAGAAGGGTTTTCATAAATTAACCCACAATGGACATGAGACTCACTGGTCTCCAGTTTCCTGGGTTACATTTGCTACCTTTTAAAGAAAGGAATAATGCCTTTCTCCAACCCTCAGGCATCTTTCCCAAGTACTGCAACAGTGACATGAGGAATAACATTTTTACACAGCGAGTGTTTAGGATCTGGAATACACTGCCTGACAGTGCGGTAGAGGCAGATTCAATCGAGGCCTTCAAAAGAAAACTGGATAATTATGTGAAGAGAAATAAATTGCAAGGATACGGAGAAAAGTTAGAGGAGTGGGCCTAGGTGAGTTGCTCTTGCAGAGAGCTGGCAGGAACACGACAGGCCAAATGGTCGGCTTCTGTGCTGTAACCATCCTATGGCCGGGATTTTGTTGAGCACCCAACATTGGGCTCTGTGGCGGGGGGTTGAGGGGGAGGGGGCGGAAGATTGCACCAGCAGCGGCCCGCCATGGAGCTTGACGCCGGAATTGCCGGGCCCAATCTTCCTGGTGGTGGCAAGGTTTTGTGGCGGCCCCCCCCCCCCCCCCACCGCTCAGTGACAGGACCCAACTTTAAACATTTAAATAAAGGACATGAATAAATTAACGCACCTTTAACTGCGATCTTGCCAGCTGTCCGTGATCTTCCATGTGACACCTGGCACTAACCTGCCTTCACTTTCCCCTCCAGGGAAAGCTGGCGCCACCGAAATGGGGAAGGGGGAACCTACGACTTTTAGGGAGGGGGAATGAGGTCAACTCTGCATGTGTAGTGTAGGGATGGGGGGGAAGGGGTGACCTCTGCACTTTGTGCAGTTCGGGGGAAAGGTCGCATATTAAATGCAAGTGTTCTGGGGTGGGGAGAATGGGGAGGCCATTTATTTTCTTTGTTTTGAGGGGGTGGGGTACGGGCTTCATCCAGCCTGCATTATACCATGGCAACAAAACATATAAAACAACTAAACGTTTGTGTGCAATGAAAAATACACTAAAAATGTACGCTCCAACTACAAGCCATACACTGTCCTAAGTAAAACTGAATTTAAACAAATAAAAACAGTTGAGGAAAGCATTAAGAGGTTAGAAGAACTTCAATAAATTATAATAATGAGAAATAAGGACAACCCCCTCCTTCCCTCCCTCTCTCATGTTGAAGACAAATATAAAGATCAACATTTTTTTTTGAAGGGGTAACCTTATCAGTACCTTGAATAATTTGCAAAAGAAACAGTTTTTTGGGGGATGGAGGTGGAGGCGGGGGGTATGGGCTTCAACTGTGAGGGTCTGGCAGCCCTTTAAAAATTGCGCCAGTGCCTGCACAGAGGCAGCTGACTCCATTGCCGGCATTGCAGAGCCACTCCTGTCACATGATTGGGGAGGGCGGACAGCCCAGCGTATGCAGATGAGCCACCACGCGTTAGATCGCGGCAGCATTTTTTTCACCTGCTGCCATAAAATTCAGCCCTATGATTCTACTCAGTGATGTCTGAAAGTATACAATTATCACTGTCATCTGAACTCAAGAAGAATAGCTGGAGATGAGTTTTCCAAATTTGAAGAATATAAATTTGACTGCTAAACATGTAAGCTTTTGTGAAAACCTGTCCACAAATGAAAATAATTAACCTGGATTCACATGCTGCAAATTACAATTTTGGATTGATCATTTTGTTTTGAAAAGTGTAGGAAAAGCAAAAATAGGAAAAATCCAATTAACGATCGCTAATATGTCCTATAACATTATCACAAATGTCTCATATCCTACATTCTCTTCACTCATCTTCCTTTATTCAACTTAATGTTCACTAATATACTGAAACCCAATCCTACTATTCTCCCTAAGTTCTACATGAGCATCACGAAGCTTTGAACTCGAGAAGAATAGTTGATCCTGGATTGTATCAATGTCCACTCACTATACTCCATCCACAATAAGGCAAATAGATCCATTTGGTCAATCTGAACAATTTTAATGGTCAAAATTAATACACCATTTATTTATACTTATTGGCTATTCACATGATTTATTTAATTTTCCTCTACCTTTCCTCTTTCTTGAGCCCTCATCCACTATTCCTAATTCAACGGCCATTGGGAGAGATGGAATGGTTAAGAAATGGTTCTGAAGCTGTAAATTTATAGGATGACAAGAGCTTTAAAATACAAGACAATTGTCTTGAGAAAATACAGGAGGGAAAGAAGAATTTGTGTACGTTGGGTAAATATCTTGGGAGAGATAGGTAAATTTGGAGCACAACAGTTCTAGAACATGAATAAAATAATCAAGACAGCATGAAACCGTTGTTTAAAGAAAATATGTGGCTGCACAAGTTTTATTTCAGTCTTGCAATATGGTGGGTAGGGATTATACTGGCCCTTTAAAATTGTTTTATTAAATTATTTCTCACATTAAGGGATTGAAATTGATTTAGACCCATTTTGGGCCTGAAATGGAGGCCACATATGGCGCACACGCCCCAACTGAAAGGCCCAAGGCCGTCTCGAAATTGGGCAAGTGCTAGTGTCTATCATACCTCCAAGGCAACTCGGCCAGTTGAAGAAAATAAATATTGGGCTACCGGATGCTGTGGAGTTATGGGAACATTCCTGATCCTTAAAATGGTTCAGGGAGTTTAAACAAAAAAGTAAAACAAGTATTTCTACTCCACATTTATTTTAATGTATAAAAATGCTTACAAAGTTTGATTTCTGAACAGATCTAAATGAGCTGCATTTAATGCATCACAAATTAAGCCCACCAGCATTAACGTATAGCTCAGCCAGCCCATAAACGTCATGGCATTTGTAATAAATGTCACCAGAAAAGATGGCAGTAAGACCAAAACAGCTATCATCTTTTTATGTGAATATAAAAATGACAGTGCTGCAATCAAATTGAATTTTTAAAAATGAAATTGCACTGATACTTCATAGAATTCATCTCTCATTTTGAAATATCATAATAGAGATTACAAAAAAGGTTGTTGTCTCTAGATTTTTGAGTAATTCTAGCCCACTTGCCAGGACATAACTGATTATGGCTTGCTGTCTATACTAATTTTAAATAATGGAAATACATAAAAGTTGATCCCCCAGCTGGGTGTGGTGGTAAGTTCTTTTGAAAAATGTGTCAATAGAACTCCTGTCTTAGACAGTCAAGGAGAAATTAAATTAACTCGTACAAATTTGACATCATGTTCTCAATTATGTAGTAGGTCCCGAAAATTAATTACTCCCTTCCAATTTCTTTCTTTGCTTTAAAGCATGAAGTGATTTATGTAACAGGAATGAATCTATTACAACAGTAACAGCTAAGTTTATACCATACTTTACACTCAAACAAATTCACTGCTGATTCTGCTTAGTGCATAATGTTGACTGGTGCTGAGTGAACTACCCCATTTCATTTTGATATGAACTGACCCAATCCAATGAGTCAGAAGCCAGGACTGAACCATTAAAATTACTTTGCATGTATAAGTAAACATCATGTGTGTAACTTACTGTGCTGTACCAAATAACTGTTTACCAGGGAGAGTGGAGAGAGAAAAAACTAGATTAACACTAGACAGCGAGACCAGTAATCAGAAGTCTTCTGGGCAGATAACCTGGAGTTTTGTAGCTGTGGTTTTGTAATGTAGACATTACAAACTACAAAGCAGTGGGAGCAGTTATTTATTTTATTTTTATTTTATTTAGAGATACAGCACTGAAACAGGCCCTTTGGCCCATCGGCCCACCGAGTCTGTGCCGACCAAGAACCACCCATTTATACTAACCCTACAGTAATCCCATATTCCCTACCACCTACCTACACTAGGGGCAATTTACAACGGCCAAGTTACCTATCACCTGCAAGTCTTTGGCAGTGGGAGGAAACCGGAGCACCCGACGAAAACCCACGCGGTCACAGGGAGAACTTGCAAACTCCTCACAGGCAGTACCCAGAATTGAATCCGGGTCCCTGGAGCTGTGAGGCTGCGGTACTAACCACTGCGTCATTGTGCAGCCCAAATGACAGATTGTATATAAAAGTTTGACTGAATCAGACACTTTTACCAAACTTAATAAATTATGTGAAATAAGATTATTAAAAAAAACCTCTACAAACCAGGGAAATTCCGGTGTCCATGCACCAGCTAGTGTTTTTTTTTTTAAGTTTCCCTTTCATACAATACTAACATTATGTTAATGAAGTATTCAAACATTAGGAATATCCTTATTACTGTAACAGCCCTCAACTACTACAGAATATCCTGAAATATACCCTAAACGGCATTAAATAACATTAATTAAAATACAAATAAACACACTTGCATACATGCATTATTTTGCTTAAATGCTATTCTGCCTGCCCTATCATCTCTTCCCCATTTTCTCTTCCTTTTCACTCTCTGTCCTTTCCTAATGTTCATTTTATTCTTCTTCTATATAACAACCTATCTTTTCTACTCTATGTATTCTGACAAGACTAATTTTAAAATCTTTCCTGTACCTTTTCTTCTCTCTTCTCAGCTTATCCTTGCCATGATGGAAATCAGAGTAAATTTTAAAAGTCTGGGTTTTTACTGACAGAACAGTCACTCCAAATGCTAGTTTGTCAGCCTACCAAAAGCAGATCGGATCAAGTCAATTTCTGACCCAGAAAAACACAGAGTAAACTTATCAACGGTGCTATGAGGTATTGGATATGAATTTTTGTCTTATTTTTGATCATTCCTGGAAAAAGCTGTTCCAAGAACTTTGCTGTAGCACCACTGTTTTGGCAGCGATCTCAAGTTCACGCTGTACCAACCTTTGTGTCCACAACACAAGTCTAGTGGGAATTATGTGCTGTTACCTTTTTGAAAAAAATTAAAACATAAATAATATTTACTACTGCAGACTTCTCTAAATAAAGAAAAGGTGCTTTCATAATTTTTGTGAATTCAATTCACTGTGAAACAATCATTAGGTACTTAACAGATCCATACCAGTGCTAAGTTTGGCTATTTATAGCTTTGTAAAATCTTTGATATCTCAGAGAATTCAGTTTGAATCTGAGTCGTTCTCTTTGTTGATGCTTTTTCTCACTGCAGTTCATTGAAAAGAGCGCAGAAAGCGGGAGAGGCTTCACTGAAAAGAGTGCAGAGGGCGGAGAAAGGCTACATTGAAAACAGTGCGGAGTGGGGAGAGGCTTCATTGAAAAGACCATGGATTGTGGGGAGAGGCTTCAGTAAAAAGAGTGCAGAGTGCGGAGAAAGGCTACATTGAAGAGAGTGCGGAGAGCGGAGAAAGGCTACACTGAAAACAGTGCGGAGTGGGGAGAGGCTTCAGTGAAAAGAGCATGGAGTGTGGGGAGAGGCTTCAGTAAAAAGAGTGCAGAGTGCGGAGAAAGGCTACATTGAAAAGAGTGTGGAGAGCGGAGAAAGGCTACATTGAAAACAGTGCAGAGTGGGGACAGGCTTCAGTGAAAAGAGCGTGGAGTGTGGGGAGAGGCTTCAGTAAAAAGAGCGTGGAGTGTGGGGAGAGGTTTCAGTAAAAAGAGTGCAGAGAAAGGCTACATTGAAGAGAGTGCAGAGAGCGGAGAAAGGCTACACTAAAAACAGTGCGGAGTGGGGGAGAGGCTTCATTGAAAAGAGGGTGGAGTGTGGGGAGAGGCTTCAGTAAAAAGAGTGCAGAGTGCGGAGAAAGGCTACATTGAAGAGAGTGCGGAGAGCGGAGAAAGGCTACGCTGAAAACAGTGCGGAGTGCAGGAGAGGCTTCATTGAAAAGAGCGCGAAGTGCTGGGAGAGGCTTCAGTGAAAAGAGCGCAGAGTGTGGGGAGAGGCTTCATTGAAAAGAGCACAGACAGCGGAGAAAGGCTACATTGAAAAGAGTGCGGAGTGCAGGACAGGCTTCAGTGAAAAGAGTGTGGAGTGCGGGGCGAGGCTTCATTGAAAACAGCGCAAAATGTGGGAGAGGCTTCATTGAAAACAGTGCGGAGTACGGGGACAGGCTTCATTGACAAGAGCACAGAGTGCTTGGAGAGGCTATCCTATCCTATCCTGTATCCGATCGGATCCTCTGTTCAGTGGAAAGGGCTCATTCAAGAAAATCAAGCGTGACATCACAGGCAAGCAGGTAGGTGATTGGTTGGAGAAGAAGCTATCTGTTTGGTGAGTATCTGGTAAGTGATTAAGGTCCATTCTAATCCTAATGTTTAAAATAGTAAAGGAACTAGTGGCAAGCTTAATAAAATATATACAAAAAAGGAAAATAAAATAAATAATTGAATAAAATAATTAAGTAGTTAATTTAAACACATTAAGGATGGCAGGACAGGTGATGTGTCACAACTGCAGCATGTGGGAGCTCCTGGATGCCAGTATGATCCAGGATAAACACGTCTGCGGTAAGTGTTTGCGGCTTGAAGAGTTTTGGCTCAGAGTTATTGAACTGGAGTCCGAGCCACAGACACTGCGACACATCAGGGAGGGGAAAAGTTACCTGGACATATTGTATCAGGAGACAGTCACACCCCTTAGGATAGGGTCTTCTGATTTGGTCAGTGGGCAGGGACAGGAGTGTATGGCTGCAGCTGAGGCAGGTAAGGGGACCCGAAGGGGAGAAGTGCAGGAGCCTCAGCCTTTGCGATTATCCAACAGGTTTGAGGTTGTTTCAGCTTGTTTGGATGAGAGTGGGGGCTGCAGGGTGGATGAGTAACCTGACCATGGCACAATGGTACAGGAAGCCATTCATGTGCAGAGAGATAAAAGGAATGTAGAGGTAGTACGGGACAGTATAGTTAGGGGGATTGACACTGTTCTCTGCAGCAAAGAGAGAGAGTCCAGATGGCTGTGTTGCCTGGATCTGGATTATTACCTGAGCCACGTGCAAATTGGCATAGGGCAAATAAGATTAGAGAAATTAATACATGGCTCAAAGATTGCTGTGGCAGAAGTAGGTTTCGGTTCGTGGGGCACTGGCACCAGTATTGGGGAAAGTGGTGGCTGTAACATTGGGAAGGTCTACACCTGAAGCGTGCTGGGGCCAGTGTTCTAGCGAGCCGCATAACTAGGGAAGTAGAGAGGGTTTTAAACTGAAAGGTGGGGGCAAGGGATCAAATTTGGGAAGATATGGTAAATCAAGGAGTAGAGATGAGGCAAGAGAGAAAGGTATTAATAACGGAAATGATAAACAGACTGTGACAGGAAGGGACAGAGCATACAAATCTAAGAGTAAATCAACAGATATGGCTAGAGGTTACAAAAATAATAAAAGGACAAAACTAAAGGCTCTGTATCTGAATGCACGTAGCATTCAAAACAAAACAGATGAACTGAAAGTGCAAATAGAAGTAAATAAGTACGATCTGATAGCCATTACAGAGACATGGCTGCAGAATGACCTAGATTGGGACCTGAATATTGACAGGTACATGGCATTTAGGAAGGACAGGAAGCTAAGAAAAGATGGAGAGGTAGCTCTGTTAATTAATGATGGTATTACAGCAATAGAGAAGGGTGACTTAAGTTCAGGAAACCAGGATGTAAAAGCAGTTTGCGTAGAGATGAGAAATCATAAAGGCAAGAAGTTACTTGTGGGAATGGTGTACAGACAACCTAACATTAACCACACTATAGGACGGGGTATAAAGGAAGAAATAATGGCAGCCTGTCAGCAAGGTACAGCAATAATTATGGGGGATTTTAACCTACATATAGACTGGAAAAATCAGATGGGCAGAGGTAGCCTAGATGAGGAGTACATAGAATGTTTTTTTTTTTAGAGATACAGCACTGAAACAGGCCCTTCAGCCCACCGAGTCTGTGCCGACCAACAACCACCCATTTATACTAACCCTGCAGTAATCCCATATTCCCTACCACCTACCTATGTTCTGCAGCCAACCAGACAGCAGGCTATACTAGACCTGGTATTGTGCAATGGGAATAATTAATGATCTCATAGTTAAGGCGCCCCTAAGTAGCAGCGATCATAATAGGATTGAATTTTACATTCAGTTTGAGGGAGAGAAGAGTGGGTCCAAGACTAGTATTTTAAACTTAAATAAGGGCAATTATGAGGGCATGAAAGCAGAGCTAGCTAAAGTGAACTGGCAAATTAGGTTAAGGGATGGGTCAATAGAGATGCAGTAACAGAAATTTAAGGGGATATTTCAGAATACACAGAATAGAGACATTTCAATGAGAAAGAAAAATTCCAAGGGTGGGTCCCGCCATCCATGGTTAACTAAAACAGTTAAAGATAGTATCAAACTTAAAGAAAAAGCATATAATTGCGCAAAGATGGGAGATGGGTCAGAAAATTGGACAGAATATAAAAAACAGCAAAGAATGAATAAAAGATTGATAAAGAAAGTAAAATTAGTGTACAACAGAAAGCTAGCGAGAAATATAAAGACAGATAGTAAGAGTTTCTATAGATATTTAAAAAAGAAAAGAGTTAACAAAGAGAGCGTTGGTCCTATAGAAAGTGAGTCTGGGGAATTGATAATGGATAATAAGGAGATGGCAGATGAACTGAACAGGTATTTTGCATTGGTCTTCACTATTGAGGATACAAGTAACATCCCAGTATTAGCTGTAAGTCAGGAAATGGAAGGGAGGGAGGAACTCAAGAAAATTATAATCACCAGGGAAGTGGTACTGAACAAATTGTTGGAGCTGTGGGCTGACAAGTCCCTGGGTCCTGACGGACTTCATCCTAGGGTGTTAAAAGAAGTGGCTCGTGAGATGGTTGATGCATTCATTATAATTTGCCAAAATTCCCTAGATTTGGGGAAGGTTCCATTAGATTGGAAAATAGTGAATGTAACTCCTTTATTCAAAAGGAGAGGGAGACAGAAAATAAGAAACTACAGGCCAGTTAGCTTAACATCTGTCTTAGTGTAAATGTGAGAAGCTATCGTTAAAGGGCATTTAGAAAAATTCAAGGTAATCAGGCAGAGTCAACATGGATTTGTGAAAGGGAAATCATATTTAACCAAATTATTGGAGTTCTTTGAGGGAGTTACATGTGCTGTGGATAAACAGGAACCAGTGGATGTATTGTACTTACATTTGCAGAAGTCATTTGATAAGGTGCCGCATCAAAGGTTATTGGAGAAAATAAAAGCTCATGGTGCAGGGGTAACATATTGGCATGGATAGAAGATTGGTTAGCTAATAGGAAACAGAGAGTAGGCATAAATGGGTCATTTTCTGGTGGGCAAGATGTAACGCGTGGTGTGCCACAGGGATCTGTGCTGCGGCCTCAAATTTTACAATTCATATAAATGACTTAGATGAAGGGACCGAAGGTATGGTTACTAAATTTGCTGATGACACAAAGATAGGTAGGAAAGTAACTTGTGAAGAGCACATAAGGAGGCTACAAAGGGATATAGATAGGTTATGTGAGTGAGCAAAGACCTGGCAAATGGAGTATAATGTGGGAAAGTGGGAAATTGTCCACTTTGGCAGGAAGAATAAAAAAGAAGCATATTATCCTATTGGTGAGAGATTGCAGAGCTCTGAGATGCAGAGGGATCTGGGTGCCCTAGTGCATGAATCACAAAAGGTTAGTATGCAGGTACAACACGTAATTAGGAAAGCTAATAGAATGCTATCGTTTATCACAAGGGGAATTGAATCCAAAAGTAGGGAGGTTATGCTTCAGCTACACAGGGCATTAGTGAGATCACATCTGGAGTACTGTATACAGTAAAAGTCGCCTTATTTAAGGAAGGATGTCAATGTGTTGGAGGCAGTATAGAGAAGGTTTACCAGACTAATACCTGGGGAATGGGCAGGCTGTCTTATGAGGAAAGACTGGACAGGCCAGGTTGTATCCGCTGGAATTTGTAACAGTAAGAGGGGACTTGATTGAAATATATAAGATCCTGAGAGGTCTTGACAGGGTGGATGTGGAAAAGATGTTTCCTCTTGTGGGAGAATCTAGAACTCGGGGGGTCACGGTTTAAAAATAAGGGGTCGCCCACTTAAGACAGAGACGAGGAGAAACTTTTTCTCTCAAAGAGTCGTAAGTCTTTGGAATTCTCTTCCTCAAAAGGCGGTGGAAGTAGAGTCTTTGAATATTTTTAAGGCAGAAGTAGATAGATTCTTGATAAACAAGGGGGTGAAAAGTTATCGGGGGTAGGTGAAAATGTGGAGGAATCAGTTCAGCCATGAGCTTACTGAATGGCAGAGCAGTCTTGAGGGGCCGAGTGGCCTACTCCTGCTCTTAATTCGTATGTTCGTAATTAATAGCTCTTTTTGATTACCTCAAGAAAAGTAATGGTTAATCAGAATATCATAGAAGTCAAATGATAATGGTAATAATGGCCTTTTACCTCACTGCTATTTGTGGTTTGCTATGTTCCTCTATAGTACAACAAATTCAATGTTTCAAAAATACATCATTGACTACCAAATGCTTTGGAACATCCTGAAGTTTTGAACACGGGCGGCACAGTGGTGCAGTGGTTAGCACCGCAGCCTCACAGCTCCAGCGACCTGGGTTCAATTCTGGGTACTGCCTGTGTGGAGTTTGCAAGTTCTCCCTGTGCCTGCGTGGGTTTTCTCCGGGTGCTCCGGTTTCCTCCCACAAGCCAAAAGACTTGCAGGTTGGTAGGTAAATTGGCCATTATAAATTGCCCCTAGTATAGGTAGGTGGTAGGGAAATATAGGGACAGGTGGGGATGTGGTAGGAATATGGAATTAGTGTAGGATTAGTATAAATGGTTGATGGTCGGCACAGACTCGGTGGGCCGAAGGGCCTGTTTCAGTGCTGTATCTCTAAACTAAACTAAACTAAACTGCAAGATTTTTTCTGCAATGTATTTCAAAGTGTGTGCTGGCAATTCTACCGCACCAGCTACTTTAGTATTTGATTTGTTTTATGCCAAACGAATCATTGGTGTGGCAATCTCCCCTCGCTTTCACCCTGTCATCAGTCCCCCACAAAAATACAGTTATTTGTTTTTTTTAATTCATTCATGGGATGTGGACATCGCTGGCTAGACCAGCATTTATTGTCCATCCCTAATGGCCCTTGAGGTGGTGGTAGTGAGCTGCCTCCTTGGACCACTGCAGTCCATGGGCTGTAGGTACACCCATAGTGCTGTTAGAATGGAATTCCAGGATTTTGAACCAATGTCAGTGAAGGAATGGCAATATAGTTCCAAGTCAGGATAGTGTGCCTCTTGGAGGGGAACTTGCAGGTGGTGGTGTTCCCATGCATCCATTGTCCTTGTCCTTCTCGATGGTAGAGGTCGTGGGTTTGGAAGGTGCTGTTGAAGAATCTTTGGTGAGTTGCTGCATTGCATCTTGTAGATGGTACACACTGCTGCCACTGTACGTCGGTGGTGAAAGGAGTGAATGTTGAATGCGTGGGTGCCAATCAAGTGGGCTTCTTTGTCCTGGATGATGTCGAGCTGCTTGAGTGTTGTTGGAGCTCTACCCATCCAGGCAAGTGGAGAGTATTCCATCACACTCCTGACTTGTGCCTTGTAGATGGTGGACAGGCTTTGGGGAGTCAGGAAGTGCGTTACTCACCGCAGAATTCCCAGCCTCTGACCTGCTCTTGTAGCCACAGCATTTATGTGACTGGTCCAGTTCAGTTTCTGGTCAATGGTAACCCCCAGGATGTTGATAGTGGAGGATTCAGTGATGGTAATGCCATTGAACATTAAGGGGAGATGGTTAGATTCTCTTTTGTTTGAGATGGCCATTGCCTGGCACTTGTGTGGGACGAATCTTACTGCCACTTATCAGCCCAAGCCTGGATATTGTCCAGGTCTTGCTGCATCTGGACATGCTTCAGTATCTGAGGAGTCGCGAATGGTGCTGAACATTGTGCAATCATCAGCGAACATCCCCACTTCTGACCTTATGATTGAAGGAAGGTCATTGATGTAGCAGCTGAAGATGGTTGGGCCTAGGACACTACCCCGATGAACTCCTGCAGTGATGTCCTGGATCTGAGATGATTGACTTCCAACAACCACAACCATCTTCCTTTGTGCTAGGTATGATTCCAACCAGTGGAGAGTTTTCCCCCTGATTCCCATTGATGTCAGTCTTGCTCGGGCTCCTTGATACCATTGTTACAACCAGGTGAGAAAGAGGTCCAGGGTTCCCTTTCAGCTTTCACCTGGTCTCACCGTAACACGGGTTAATTTTAAACATACCATGTTTTTAGTTCCCCTTTGGTGAATCCTTGTTCACCTCTTTCCAATTATAAGGCAAAGAAACCAGCACAAACAGGCTTTCTTAGGTTTAAAGAAGAAAAGTTGATATTTATTCAACTTAAACTCTGATTCGGTTAACGCCTACGGATACACGAAGCACCCACCGTAGCATGCATATGCAATACACACATACAAATAGAGACAGAAAAGAGCAGAAGAAAAATAAATAGGAAAAGTTTGAGGCAGTATCTGAAGAGTTGCTGTTACGGTTCCTCGAGCTCACTGTAGAGTCCTTGATTGTAAGTAGATCTTGCTTTTCGTTGGGGCCCAGTATCCTTCTGAAACCTTGTTCGGTGTAGGAGACTTTTGTGTCTTGGGGTTCAAGTGTATTCAGTGGATTCAGAGGTTTGTGAGATAGAAATGGGAGCAGACAGGGGAGAGATCTTCTCAGTCCAGGAGCAAACATCTTTCTGCCCAAATTGTTTGTACAAATTCAAAAAACTCAAGTTGGCTGGAAGGTTAGTCATGTGACTAGCTGGTTTGACCATGTCCGTTTGTGTATTCAGCCATCTTAGCAGTCAACCTGGAATGCGAGCTCTCCCACTATCAACGTCTGGTGAACAAAAGTACATTGGGGTTTGAATGTCAGGGAATGGCTACTTTGTCCTTCCAAATACTGTCCGTTAATATGCAAATGTCTTTTCCAGCCACGGCTGATCTGTTTAACAAGTCTTCTTCATTCCAGTAACAGTTTAAAATCAATGTTCATGACAAAATTAATGTGCCTCATTCTTGGCAGGTAGGGATCTAGCATGATACCATAGTCGGTCAAATGCTGCCTTGAGGTCAAGGCCACACACTCTCACCTCACCTCTGGAGTTCAGCTCTTTTGTCCATGTTTGTACGAAGGCTGTATTGAGGTCAGGAGTTGAGTGACCCTGGCGGAACCCAAACTGTGCTTCAGCGAGTAGGTTATTGCTGAGCAAGTGCCACTTAATAGCACTGTCAATGACCCCTTCCACCACTTTGCTGATGATCGAGAGTAGACTGATTGTCTGATAACAGCACATTCTAACATTAAGAAAGAGTGGCAGTAACGCACTTGCTGTGGCACGGTATTTTGACATAACCTCTACGTTGTCCAAGCCATTAATTTTACATTACATCTCAGGGTTTCTGTATCATATCAAGTCATTTTGTGATCCTGCATCAAGTATGGATGACTTGATTGTTAAATTCCTACCCATTTTAGAATGAATAGAATTTAATTGGTCTACACCTTATATACTGGAGGGTGCTATTGGTAATATTAGCCATCTGCTTAATATTAACATTCCTCTGTTCACCATTTTAGAGAGCCATTAGCTATTTAAAATAAATGGGATAACACCTGCATTTAAATAGCAGAGAGAGGAAGGGCTTACAAAGTGACCAACCTTATGGTCCCAATATCTCTTTCTTTGACTTGGTGCTGATTTTCTTCCTTAAGGTCCTGTGAAGCACTTTAGGACACTTTTGTCAATGCTAATGGTGCTCTATAGATGCTAGTTGTTGTAACTGAATGATTTAAACATTCGTCTACTATTATTAACAGCCCTTATTTCTAGGCTTGTAAGCCAGCTATCATGGTCAAGCTCAAGGATGAATATAAATATTTTACAGTTTACACTTTTCTTGGGATATGGTCGTGAATCGATACGCTTGAATGAGTCTCCAATGGACCTCTTCTGAACCACTAACCTGGTCACAGTGCATGGGCCACACACATTTGTATAAAACACCTTGAACGACTGACCTGTATGTGTATATATATAAAAAAAACTATTCTTTGAAACAGGAATTTGTCATCAGCTTTGTATGTGTGAAAGTGTGAATGGGTCATAAAATGTGTGCCCCTCACATCTAATCGAATGAGACTTGACAGATTTGATAGTATCACATTCCCAGATGGATTTAACCCACTGGCCCACCATTTTTGTGGAAAAAAAGAGCTCTTTTTCTCTCTTATCGAAGATATGGTTGCTGTGTAGATGTTGCTGCACTTCCCACTGAACCATCACTGTCTTGAAACTAACAAGTCTTTTTTAGACTCTGCAGGAGGAGGTATCAACTAAATAGCAGTCAAAAAAATTATCTGCAAAAACCAACACACATTGAATATGTAAACATACTTAGCTGCACCCTGTTCACATGGCAGGGCCATTACTGCAGTTAATAACCCAGTATGATAATCTAGAGAAAGCAGCATGTTTACATTTTAGAAGAACAACCAGCCAAAGCAATTTTTATAGGAATACTGATTCTCAAATTCACCCCTAGATGCTTGAAAGTACCCTATATAAAGTTTGGGAAGCAAATGTGATTGGTCTGTCTTCACCACCAAAAGTGCATTTTTCTCTGCATGATTTCTTCTTTGCCCTTCACTCCTCTTTGGTTGTAAACAGTTCCACATTTACTGGTCGTCTTCTAAATGTCCGTTATTATTCTATGAGCCTTGGCAGTAAGTGTTGGTAGGCATCACAGCTAAGGCCAAACCTGTCCTTGCCTGATGTTGACCCTCATATGCTTTCAGCAGGGGTCATTGGATTACGATCAGGTGCAGGACCATTGCGTAGATGTATCTTTCCCAGCAAAGGGGCATTAGCAGAGGAATTTTAACTCTATGTGGTACGACAAAAGATCAGCTAACCCATTACAAATCAGGAATTGAATTTAGAAACTTCCCGGTCTGTCTGGCTCAGCTACTGCCTGGATAAACTCATTCAGCCATTGTGCAAGAGAATTTGAAGAGGAATTGTTGTGCTAGATATTACGTCAGCAGGTTCTCCATTTTGAGTACAGAAGCATGCAGGAGTTAGTTTCTCTGATTATAATGAAAGCACTTCTATTTCTCATGACTTCCAATTTCTGTTTAGCTGAAAGATTTAGAATCAAGTAAAAGTGTAAGTTTGCTGAATTTAAAGGTACACTATGCCAAGCAGATCACTGATGTTGTATTTTTATTCAGGTATTATTAACATGTTTGGTAGCTTTGGTTTTATATTAAATTACTGCGGCCAAAAACAGTGAATTTATCATGGTTTCTGGCAGGTTAAAGATAATGTGAAGGTTTAATAAAGAAGACCAAATATACAAAAATCCTTAAGATGCTCGAGTTAGCTGGAGGTTTGCTCAGGAATAGTTCATACCATGACTGGACTAGTGGAAAAAATATACATTCAAAAAGTTTTTAAAAAAGAATGATTACCTTAGATAAAGGTCTCCTGCTTAGAGCAAAGAGCTAAATGCTTTATTATTGAAGTAACTTGAGGGCTTATAATTTTGACATTAATTGTGTCACCTTGTCAAACCACATCAGAATTTTATGTAGTTTGACATGAGTTGGTATTTTTCAATCTGGGGATGTCTCATGGAGTGATAACATCAATGAACACCAGATAGATAGATAACAACACTTTCTTAGTTCAAGGTAGAACATATTGGGCTGGAATTTGCTCTGAATGGCGCTAGCCATTCATTATATTTACACTTGGCCACAGATTTTCCTTCGGATTTTGCAGTTGTAGTTAGACAGCCACGATGGCATGGCACCCGCTACAGGAGATCTGAGACCTGTGTAAACAGGGCAAGCAACTGTGTATCTCCTTAATCAATCAGACTGAAGAATCATTAATGAGCAGCACAGAGCCTGACTCAGGAAGTGTAAGTTAGAATATATATTTCTATGTCAGGAACATAAGTGATAGGAGCAGGAGAAGGCCATACGGCCCCTCAAATCTGCTCCAACATTTATTAAGATCACGGCTAATCTTCGACCTCCACTACACTTTCCTGCCTGATTCCTATATCACTTGATTCTCTCAGAGGTCAAAAATCTATGTTAGCCTTGAATATACTCAACGATGGAGCATGCACAACCCACTGGAGTAGAGAATTTCAAAGATTCACAACCTCTGAATGAAGAACTTTCTCCTAATGTCAGTCCAAAATGGTTGACCCTTATCCTGAGACTATGTCCCTAGTTCTAGACTCTCCAGTCAGAGGAAACAGCCTCAGTGCATCTACTCTTTCATGCCCTCTCAGAATATTATATGTTTTTCTGAGATCACCTCTCATTCTTCTAAATTCAGGGCAGGATCAGCCCATTCTACACAATCTCTCCTCACAGGAAAACTCTCTCATCCCAGATATCAATAGTGAACCTTTGTTGCACCCCATCTAAAGGAAGTATAGCCTTCCTTAGGCATAGAGACCAAAACTGTACACAGTATTCCAGGTGTGGTCTCACCAAAGCCCTACATAATTGCAGCAATTGCAGCAAGACCTCCTCAAGTCAGGTACAGAAAGGAAAATAAAGAGAGGCAATGGAAGATGGTATTAAGAAAGAAAGAGAGAGAGATGAAAGAGACAGAATGAAAAAGTTAAAAAATAATTAATTTTTAATTACAATATAAAGGAATGAGACTCCAATCTTGTAAAAGTTCATTTTCAGTGCCAGAATGGGTGTTTGGCAAGCAATCCTCACATAGTTAAAAAATGACTTACACTGGAATGGGCAAGTCCTGACCTTTTCTGGTGAGTTTAAGTACAGCAACTTCACGCCGTTCCAGGTACTTGAATGCTCAGTTTCTCGGCAAGACAGCATTCTTGCCCAGCTTTTGGAGGAACAGAGCAACTCAGATAACAATCTCCTGATTTCCAGGTTTAATTGCACAGGTGTGACATTGAAGTTGCTGTCTGATTACACTTTAATAACAGTGAGTGCTAATAGCTTCACCATTACCTCTACAGCAAAATCCAGCCCATTTTACACCTTGAATCAGCATGTGTGGTTTAAACTTTCTTGCCATGAAGTGTTTTTCTAGCAGATAGAAACACATTCTCAAGTCACTGCTGTCAGCTTTTATGGATTTCAGACTTCTACTACATTGCACCCAGATATTTCTTCAGTTATTTAACACATCAAACTAAAATTGTATTAGATAATTATCAAAGTGGAAAAAAAACTTACCAATTCCCTATACTTTTCAAGAAAAATATTGAATAATTTTGTGGACTCATTCCAATAGAAATCAGTGCTAACTATGCTGTTATGAAATCTAATTTTGCTTCGACCCAGAAATGTTAATGCAAGTTATTGTATTGTTCCAATATTCCATACAGATAAAGTGGAGGGACTCTAACATCACAAAAGATATGAAAATGCTGCCCGATAAAAAGCCTTAATAATAATGTTAGCTGGATGCTTTTTATATTCCTATGTTCTTATATTACATTATAATTATAGTAAAAATAAATTATTAGAAGTTTGTCACGTGGCAACTAAACAAACTGTCTGATAAGTTGAAAATTCAGAGTTCAAATCATAACCAAAAACTGAGCCTAATTTAAAGGGGAAAAAAATAGAAGCTATCTTTGAAAGAATGGGACAATTTGGAGACTTTTTTGCATGTAGATGGTGGTCAGGAGATGAAAAGCCACATGAGAAACAGTGGTGGAAACAGAATCTGATGATAACTTTTAAATGGAAAGTGGATAAATACTTGAAAATTAAAAAAACTAAAGATGTGAAAAGTTGGGGAAAGGAACTAAGTGGATAGCTCTTTCAGAGAACTGACACAGGCGGGGTAAGCCAAATGGTTTCCTTTTACACTATAAAATTATATGACAATCCTAAAAGGGCCCTTACCTTCTAGCAATAAATCTTAATGAGACATACAGTTCAAGGTGCATGCAATATGGCAGTTCTCATGAAGTTTGCCATGTTACTGTCCATTTTCTGCTTATACCAGAATAACTATTTACCCTATTCTTGGAGTAACTACTGCAAATACACCTTTCCTACAATTTGAATAAACAGAATGCAAGCAGAATGAATAAAACAGCAGTTTTTCAGATGTGGCCTAGATTAGCCCCTATGATGTTTCTGCCTTGTGAAATGAGGGAACAGTCTAGTTACGTAGTAGACACCTCAAACTGGATACCTCTACCGGGCATGAAGCTGGCTTTGCCAATTGGCAACCCATTCTAGACACTACCTGATTTCAACAGAAGTGAAAATGAGGCACTTTTTATAATGGATGGGACATTTTAGGTGCAAGAGTGAGATAAAGCCATCAATTAACAAAAGCTCATTTGGCTGACACAAACCCACAAACACAGCCTTTACCATGACTTTTAATTGACAGCAGCTACATGATCCGTAACTCTTGTTTGATATTTTACATACAGATAATCATGTCAATGCAGCAAGAGATGTCATTTGCATCAAAGTACACTGTTCTTGGCAAGTTCTACGAATGCCACACATCTGGAGGGTTGCCTTATGAATTTTCTTGAGTTTTTATACCTCTCCTCTCCAACTTTCAAATCACAGATGCATCATTGACAAAGCCATACTAGGTTTATATTTTGTGCAGCTTTTATTCTTGTTCTTGATGTTATGCCTGGTTTTGATGGGCATTGATAAATTATGATGTATCATTCTTGGTCCCTGCATATTTTGGCAACATACTATCATTAAGATGTCTCTAAATTGATGTTCTTCCTTTTTTCAAACTAGTATGAACTGCTGACAAGAGCACTGAGATCCGAAAACAACATAACATTTATTTCTACTGAGAAAAAAATCTGAAGGAAAGTTCTTGAATTATTTACAATTTTTTTTTGTAAAAAGATGGATTACTTATGCCAACATCAAATGCAATGTTTCATTGATTGGTCAGGGTTGGGTTGAAAACATGCATCATTGTTTGGTTATGCTTGCCTTAAGACCGTCAATGTGATTGTGATAGATAGGTCTGAGCTGGTACTTCCTGTCTGGCTTTTCGGAGAGAGTCAGCTAATGATTGCCAAAAATCTGGATCTGGAGCCAAATCCATTTCCTAACTGGAGAACTTTAGTATTCCAGGTCTGAATTCATTGTTCCAGTATACATATCAGACTATAACCTATAAAATACCATCAGTGACACATTTAGGGACATTATAGTCCTCTGTTCCTTATTTTACTGATGTTAATTTGGTTATCTTAAATAGGTTAACTCCTCTGTTAAAATAGTGGAAAGAACAATGTTATATGTATGTTTAACATTTGTCTACCAATACCACGAACGGTAGTTTCAAGGCTCTGCACATGATTACTTATACTACTGGTAACCCTGCTTGTGCTCGATTGAGTGGCAGAAAATGATCTAAAAGAAATCACAAGACAGCTATAGAAGAGCAAGACTGTTAAGTTACTTCAGCTCATCTACCAAAAAAGGTCCTGAAGTCCATTCATTTCAGCATCCAAATGTTTTTTACAAGATGGAGACTGTGTTAGGCTCAGCACTGAAAAGTACCAGTAGGCACAATCCTGGCATAATTGCTAGGATCACAGTCCGAGGATTTCTATGCCATTATGTCTAATGATGTCAAAGGGGCCATGTCTATTTGTATATACATGACAGTTTTTTTTTAATTTAAAAGACACATTAAAATTTTGTTTCCCTCAAGCATTTTTTGAAGTATTCCTCAACCTGCCTTGTTAAAACTGGATAATGCATCAGAGGCCATCATAGAGAGGGAGATTGATCAGCCAGAGAGAACAAACAAAAGAGACCTGATCCTCAGGGACCTTGTTACACTTTTGAGACCTTTACAACCTATATTTCACTTTCTATACATTTTTTGTTACCATGTAGGTGGGCCCTTTGTTCCTTATGTGCTAATGCCCTAATATTATGATATATTTATAGGCTAGGATTTTATGGGACCCCCCGAGGCGGGATCTAAGGCGGGCGGTGGGCGGCCAGGGAGAATCGCAACGGGCGGCAGCGGGCCTCATCTCCCCTTCACCCAACGATCTTCCCGGGGCGGGACAGACCAATGACAGCTTTCCCGCCCATAGGAAAATTGAGGCCCTTTGTGGCTTATTAACAGTCAATTAAGGGCCTCTTCCTGCTGCTGCTGAGATCTTACCAGCGGCAGGTGGGCCTCCATTGCACGGGAAGGATGCCTTGTAAAATGAGCCACCCTCTCTGCAGGCTTGGAGGGAGGTCCCTCCTTTGTGGGCAATTTGTGGTCCACTGAGGGTCCCAATAGGAACAATTTTACACCCCGGGAACCCCCTCCCCTGGACTGAATGACCATCCCCCCACCCCTCCCTCATCGGGACCTTCCGGATTGGCCCCGGCTCACCTACCTCTTCTCTGGGGTTCCAGCGATGGGCCTGGGTCCGAGGCTCAGCAGTACCGGCAGTGGCCACTGCTGCCAGGCCAGCAGCTCTTGGAGATGGGATTCCCTATCCCTTTCAAAACTTTAAAGGGACGGGGATCCTGCCTCCTAAAACTTTGACACAAAAAGACTGGAGGATAGGTCCGGGGGACAAAAAAGGAAGAGGCGGGGCTCCCCCCGCCTTTTTGACCCTGCACCAGGAGCCCTGCCTCCAGCCCAAAATCCAGCCCATAGGGTGCCCAGGCTATGAACAGAGTTCACTTCAGCTACTGGCTTTAACATATGTTTTCACATGGTCCTCGCCATCTTTGAAAGGTGGCTGAATAGTACAACACTTTTCATTGATTTAAGCTTTAATTGCAAAACAAATTTATTAAACAGTAAATAAGAAGTGAATAGTAGCAGTAACATAACTGTTATATGTTAGGAATTTTTACTTCAACAACAAATTATGTTTATACAGCATCTTTAACATAATAATACTTCCCAAGGCGCTTCACAGGAGTGTTATAAAACAGAATTAGACACCGAGCCACATGTGATATTAGGACAGATGACCAAAAGCTTGGTCAAAGTGCCAGGTTTTAAGCAGCATCTTAAAGGAGGAAAGATAGCGAGGAGGTGTAGAGAGGGAATTACAGAGTTCAGGGCCTTGGCAACTGAAGGCAGTGTCACTAGTGGAGTGATTAAAATTGGGGATGCTCAAAAGGCCAGATTTAGAGGAGTGCAGATATTTTGGAGGGTTGTTGGGCTGGAGGCAATAACTGAGTTGGGAGGGGTGAGGCCATGAAAGAACTTGAAGACAAGGATAAGAATTTTAAATATTGAGGCACTGCATAACTGGGAGGTAATATTGGTCAGTGAACACAGATGATGGGTTAACAGGACTTGGCACGAGTTAGGACACAGGCAGCAGAGTTTTGGATGTGCTCAAGTTTACAGAGGGTAGAATATGTGTGGAGTGCACCATGACTGTATTGGAATAGTCAAGTCTAGAAGTAACAAAGGCATGATGAGGGTTTCAGCAGCAGATGAACGGAGGTAGGGACAGAGGTGGAAATAGACAGTCTTCGTGATGGTGGGATCTGTTGTTTTTCACCACTTTTCTATGGAAGGATTTACATTTAAAAATGACTTTTTAAAAGCAATTTGCATTATCAAGAACCCAACAATGGGCAACAAGATAAAGGGAAGTTAATATGCTAAACAAAATTTGTTTTCCCAGAGGCTAAAATATCAATTATTCATCAGTAAGTCAGGGTTAATCAGCAAAACACCCTTTATCCAGTATATTGGAAAATTCTTTGAGCTCTGTCTGTGGAGAATGGAGAAACTGATGTCAAAGAGCAGGCTATCTTCTGCAGCAAAGAATCTACTTAGGTGTCAGCCATAGCTCAGTGGCAGCACTTTCACCTATAGGTTAGAAGGCATGGATTCAAGTCCTACTTCAGATACATGAGCACATAATCTAGGCTAACATTTCAATGCAGTACTGAGGGAGTGTTGCACTACCGGAAGTGCCATCTTTCAGGCGCGATGTTAACACAAGGCCCTATCTGCCCTCACGGGTGGAATCAAAAAGATCCCATGGCACTATTTCATGGAAGAGCAGGCAAGTTTACCCTAGTGCACTGACCAATATTTATCCCTCAACAAACAAAAGAGAAATGAAAGGTCATTGGTCTAAAAAGTTAACGCTGTTTCTCTCTCCACATATGCTGTCTGGCCTACTATATGTTTTAAGCATCTTCTGCTTTTATTTCAGATTTCTAGCATCCACAGTATTTAGCGTTTGCATTATGTTTACAGGACCTTGCTGCATACATAATAGCAGTCACGTTCCCTGCACGACAACAGTGAGTACACTTCAAAAGTACTTCATTGGATGAAAAATGCTTTGGGATGTTCTGAGGTTGTGAAAGACACTATATAAAAAAGACTTGCATTTATATAGCCCCTTACACGACCACTGGACGTCTCAAAGCGCTTTACAGCCAATGAAGTACTTTTCTACAGTGCAGTCACTGTTGTAATGCAGGAAGTGCAGCAGGCAGTATGCAGATAGCAAACTCCAACAAACAGCAATGTGATAATGACCAGATAATCTGCTTTTATTGCATGATGTTGTTTGAGGGATAAATATTGGCCAGGACACCAGGGATAACTCCCCTGAAATAGTGCCATGGGATCTTTTACATCCACCTGAAATGGCAGACGGGACCTGGGTTTAATGTCTCATCTGAAAGACAGCACTTCCGACAGTGCAGCACTCCCTCAGCACTCCATTGGAGTGTCAGCCTTGATTTTTTTGTGCTCAAGCCCTGGAGTAGAACTTGAACCCAGAACCTTGTGACTCAGAGGCAAGAGTGCTACCAACTGAGCCACAGCTGACAAAAGCAAAAATTTTTTTTCAACGGATTTAGAAGTCAAAATCAGAGTAATTATTTTAAATCAAACACAATGATGCAATAACGCAGGGTAGGACAGGATTGTTTACTGGCCTGGATTTGGCAGTCAGAAGCGAAGCAATGGCCCTTGCCATCCACCTCAAAGAAAGTTGCTAACAAAGATCTAACAATCTATGTGGTGTTAATTTGAATGTGGTGCCAAGTCATGGGGATTTCCAACAATCCAGCAAAGATGATGTCATCAAGCATGGTAAGCAGCCAATCACATTGAAGAATTGTCCCAGCCAGCAAAACAGGAAGTAAAATGCACTGTTTAACATTTTTATAGAGAGTAAAATAAAGATTGGACCATACACATGTCTTGCCCAGTAAAGACATATCATATTCCTACTTTCTCTTTAAGATACAAACTTTATTCAAGGTGAACTTTTTAAAATTGACTTTACCTTTTAAAAATGGAGGGAGAGAGAAAATGGGGAACTACAGACCTGTCAGCCTGACATCAGTAGTAGGGAAAATGCCAGAATCTAGAAAATAATGGTAGGATTGGGCAGAATCAACATGGATTTATGAAAGGGAAATTATATTTGACAAACCTGCTCGAGTTTTTGAGGACATAACTAGCAGAATAGATAAGGGGGAACAAGTGGATGTGGTGTATTTGGATTTTCAGAAGGCTTTCGATAAGGTCCCACACAGGAGGTTAGTCTTTCCTATGTTCCTAGATCTCATGATAGTGACTAACCCAGTTATGTGCCAGGCAAGTTCAAGTAAGTGCCCCTTGGACTTGAGGGAGTAAAGATAGAGACTGTACTAGACAGGGGTCAAGGGCGTAATGGCAGAAGCAAATTGACAGCTCAGAAATATCGTAGCAAACGGTAGGTGTTGTCAGTCTGAAAATGCAGCTATAAGTGATTTGGGAGATAATATTTTCAAGGGGAAGTCACAACAGAAATTGGGGTTGGAAGGGAGTGAGAGGGTGTGAATGGTGAGGAATGCAAGATCAGAGACAATCTTCTCTGTGAACAAGACAATGGGAGATGCCACAGTGAAGGATATGACCATGAATATGGCTAGGATAGTTTATATGGAAATTAAAGGAAGACAAGAGGGCACTGAACTCAGGGTAGTAGGCAAGGTAAGTTGAGATTCAGATTAAATGCATCCAGGATGAGAAGCTGCTCAGTACAAAGGATGAGGAAGGAAAGTTATAAGGATATCTTAGTGAGAAATTTGGGGTGGGGCTTGGAAAGGGGCAGTAGACAAACAGCATTTGCTAGTGCTGTTGGGGAGGATTTAAACTAGAATGGCAGGGTGGATGGGAACCTGAGTGGGGAGACTGAGGAGGAGGAAACAAGGATAGAAATGAAAGAAAGGAAACAAAAAGACAAAAGTGGAAAGCATAGAAATCAAGGGCAAGAAACAAATAAGGTCATAGTAGGAAATAATGCTAAGATGACTAAGAATGTTAAAAAGACAAGCCTAAAGGCATTGTGTCTCAATGTGTGGAGTATTCACAATAAGGTAGGCGAATTAACCGTGCAAATAGATGTAAATGAATATGATATAGTTGCGATGACGGAGACATGGCTGCAGGGTGACCAAGGATGGGAACTGAATACCCAAGGGTATTCAATCTTTAGGAAGCACAGGAAAAAAGGGAAAGGAGGTGGAGTAGTGTTGTTAGTAAAAGAGGAAATCAATACAATAGTGGGGAAGGATATTAGCTCAGAGAATCCTGATGTGGAATCTGTATGGGTGGAGCTAAGAAACACCAAGGAGCAGAAAACGTTGGTGGGGGTTGTAGAGGATGGCATTAAGCAGGAAATTAGAGATGCATGCAATAAGGGTGCAACTGTAATTATGGGTGATTTTAGTCTACATATAGATTGGGCAAACCAAATTAGCAATAATACTGCAGAGGAGCAATTCCTGGAGTGCGTATGTGATGGTTTTTTTGGACCAACTAGAGAACAGGCCATCCTAGACTGGGTATTGTGTAATGAGAAAGGGTAGTTAACAATCTTGTTGTACGGGGTCCCTTGGGGAAGAGCGACCATAACATGAAAGAATTCTTCATTAAGATGGAGAGTGAGAGAGTTGATTCCGAGATTAGGGTCCTGAATCTAAATAAAGGAAACTTTGAAGGTATGAGGCGCGAGTTGCTATGATAGATTGGGGAACGTTACTTAAAGGGTAGACAATGGATAGGCAATGGCTAGCATTTAAAGAGCGTATGGATAAATTACAACAATTGTTCATTCCTGTCTGGCGCAAAAATAAAACAGGAAGGGTAGCTCAACCGTGGCTTACAAAAGAAATTAGGGATAGTATTGGATCCAAGGAGGAGAAATATAAAATGGGCAGAACAAGCAGCAAACCTGAGGATTGGGAGCAGTTTAGAATTCAGCAAAGGAGGACAAAGGGATTGATAAAGAAGGGGAAAATACAGTATGAGAGTAAGCTTGTAGAGAACATAAAAACTGACTGTAAGAGCTTCTATAGATATGTGAAAAGAAAAAGATTAGTGAAGACAAATGTGGGTCCCTTACAGTCAGAAACGGGGGAATTTATAATGGGGAACAAAGAAATGGCAGACCAATTAAATACATACTTTCGTTCTGTCTTCACAAAGGAGGACACAAATTACCTCCCAGAAATGTTGGGGAACATAGGGTCTAGTGAGAAGCAGGAACTGTATGAAATCAGTATTAGTAGGGAAATGATGTTAGGGAAATTGATGGGATTGAAGGCCGATAAATCCCCAGGGCCTGATAATCTACATGCCAGAGTACTTAAGAAAGTGGTCCTAGAAATAGTAGATGCATTGCTGGTCATTTTTCAGAATTCTATAGACTCTGGAACAGTTCCAACAGATTGGAGGGTAGCTAATGTAACCCCACTATTTAAAAAAGGAGGTAGAGAAAACAGGGAATTATAGACCGGTTAACCTGACATCAGTAATGGGGAAAATGCTCGAGTCCATTATAAAAGATGTAATAGCAAAGCACTTGGAAAACGGACAAAGTCAACATGGATTTACAAAAGGGAAACCATGCTTGACAAATCTACTGGAATTTTTTGAGGATGTAATTAGTAGAATAGATAAGGGAGAACCAGTGGATGTGGTGTATTTGGACTTGCAGAAGGCTTTCGATAAGGTCCCACATAAGAGGTTAGCGTGCAAAATTAAAGCACATGGGATTGGGGGTAAGGTACTGACATGGATAGAGAACTGGTTGGCAGACAGGAAACAAAGAGTAGGAATAAACGGGTCTTTTTCCGAGTGGCAGGCAGTGACTAGTGGGATACCGCAGGGATCAGTGCTAGGACCCCAGCTATTCATAATATATATTAATGATATAGATGAGGTAAATGTAATATATCCAAGTTTGCAGACGACACAAAGCTGGGTGGGAGTGTGAGCTGTGAGGAGGATGCAGTGAAGCTCCAGTGTGATTTGGGCACGTTGAGTGAGTGGGCAAATATATGGCAGATGCAGTATAACGTGGATAAATGTGAGGTTATGGCAATAGATTGGGAAATGGGGAGGTGCAGCAAGACCTGGGTGTCCTTGTGCACCAGTCGCTGAAAGTAAGCATGCAGGTGCAGCACGCAGTTAAGAAGGCAAATGGTATGTTGGCCTTCATAGAGAGAGGATTCGAGTACAGGAGCAAGGATGTCTTGCTGCAATTATACAAGATCTTGGTGAGACCACATCGGGAGTATTGTGTGCAATTTTGGTCTCCTTATCTGAGGAAGGATGTCCTTGCTATGGAGGGAGTGCAACGAAGGTTCACCAAACTGATTCCTGGGATGGCAGGACTGACGTATGAAGAGAGATTGGGTCGATTAGGCTTGTATTCACTAGAGTTTAGAAGAATGAGAGGGGATCTCATTGAAACCTACAAAATTCTAACAGGACTGGGCAGACTAGATGCAGGAAGGATGTTCCCGATGGTGGGGGAGTCCAGGACCAGGGTCACAGTCTAAGGATAAGGGTAAGCCATTTAGGACTGAGATGAGGAGAGACGTCTTCACCCAGAGAGTGGTGAACCTGTGGAATTCTCTACCACAGAAAGCAGTTGAGGCCAAATCATTAAATATATTCAAGAAAGAGTTAGATATAGTTCTTCGGGCTAATGGGATCATGGGAGAAAGCGGGAACAGGTTACTGACTTTGGATGATCAGCCATGATCATATTAAATGGTGGAGCAGCTCAAAGGGCCGAATGGCCTACTCCTGCTCCTATTTTTCTATGTTTCTATGCTTCTATGATTTTAAAGAATAGTTAAGTAGGATGGAACAAAGTGAGGTGCTCAAAGGAGGAGAAGGTATAGGGGAAGACATTTGGAGGCTAGGGCCATATCATTATTGCAGTGGTTTGGGCAGGGCAGGTAGTGGAAATTAAAGCAAGGCTGGGAACCATTGATCAGGGGCAAGGCATCACCACCCATGAGCTAAGTTTCTACAAAAACCATGATGCCAATGCATTCAGCCACCATAAGATTACAGATGACAAGGGCTTTGTTTGCATGTGAATGGACATTCTGGGGGAATGCATAGAGGGCTGGTGACTGTTGCTCCACTGGCAGAGTCCAAAGGTCAGCAATGTGTGGGGTGAGCAAGTAGGGAAGGAGGTTGGTGAGGTTAGCCCCCAGCAGACGTGTTGGGTATGAAGGTCAGTGAGAGAAGAGAATAGGGTAGTTGTTTTGCCGCTCTTGGAGGAACCAACTTGTGCCTCAATAAGCTCTTCGAAGAATGGCGAAAGAGCCACAAAGGGCAGATGTGGGCTTATCCAAGAGGGAGTCAAGCCTGCAATTGCAGCTGGAGAACAGGCAGACAGAGGGATAGCGTAGGATTAAGTTCGGGATTTGGGGTAGTGGTGGGGACCGTAGAAAGAACATAAGAGGCGCAGTGGTTAGCATCGCAGCCTCACAGCTCCAGCGACCCGGGTTCAGTTCTGGGTACTGCCTGTGTGGAGTTTGCAAGTTCTCCCTGTGTCTGCGTGGGTTTCCTCCAGGTGTTCCGGTTTCCTCCCACAGCCAAAAGACTTGCAGGTTGATAGGTAAATTGGCCATTATAAATTGTCCCTAGTATAGGTAGGTGGTAGGGGAATATAGGGACAGGTGAGGATGTAGTAGGAATATGGGATTAGTGTAGGATTAGTATAAATGGGTGGTTAATGGTCGGCACAGACTCGGTGGGCCGAAGGGCCTGTTTCAGTGCTGTATCTCTAAATCTAAATCAAATGAAAGGTGGTATGACTGGATAACAGGAAGGGGAGGAGCCAGCAGAAAAGAGAAAGAGAAGGCATGAAAAAAACAGAGATAGAAGTGATGGACTCGGGGTTAGAGCAGCAGCCAAAATGTGCACGTTGAGTGGACACAGGGAGAATTCAGGTTACACAGGCTTGACAAGGATGAGGATAGATATGTGCTGGTTGCAAACAAATGATAGCGACGAGACAATATTGTGTCTTAAATCACTGCTACCAGAAATAATAGTCTATGAATGGACAAGTTTTAAAGTAAAGGCTTTTCATGTTTTGGCTTCTTCAGCTCATACTGGCACAGGGAAAACATGATGGATTATGGGCTGGAGGATGACAGCTTTAAAATAAATTTAATATTCTTGTATCCAAACTCAATCTTACCACAGAGTTTTAATTATAAACTAGTCAACTTAGGCTGAGTTGTGATAACCATATTGAGATGTGGAGTCTTCTTTTGCTTTGGATGTGCAATACACATCATAGGCTTTTTTCTAAGCATAATATAATTATCCTGAGATAACTAGTGGGGCTCAGAGCCATATTCAACTGAGAGGGCTCATACTATAAGAATTATTAGACCAGCTCTTAAGAAATTACTGGGTCTCAGCCCTGGCAGAATGCCAGGCTTGAAAATATCTGTGCTCTGGCACCGTTTAGTGCAATCAGTTATTTGATTTTTATTGAATTGCAGTGGTTTATTGCAACTGTATTCATAGAATACCACACAGATGCAAAATTGTATTGATTATGACAAGTAAGATGATTTAAGGACAATTACAAATACATTAGAATTCTAAATGATTACATCATTCCTGGCCATTTAAACCACTGTTTTGTCGCACAACAAGTCATTCTCAAAGTGATGAA
This sequence comes from Heterodontus francisci, assembly GCF_036365525.1. Classification (NCBI taxonomy): domain Eukaryota; kingdom Metazoa; phylum Chordata; class Chondrichthyes; order Heterodontiformes; family Heterodontidae; genus Heterodontus; species Heterodontus francisci. The sequence goes on along the minus strand of NC_090386.1, from coordinate 48,322,665 downwards.
ACAATGCTGGAACGTAATTCTCCGACAGTCTCATACTTAGCTCATTCATAAAGATCTAATGGTAACTTTTCCAGTGCAAAGATCTCCAATGCAAACATCAATTGCATTTACAATGGCTTTTTAAAAGTTAATCATTTATGTATACAGGCAACTGTATAATGATTTACATTTGTTTTTATTGTAATGCCAGGAAAAGCAGTGTTTTAATAGTATATCTCGCCACTGCATTTTGTGGTGTCAGTACACTTTAAAACTCTCTCAGAAAGGAGCTAGGTGCTTCCTAGGCAGAGGCAAAATACTGGTGAGGGCAAGGCTGGCACTGCTGGAATGCCTCTCTGGTCACATAGCCTGACAACACTCAGTGTCCTGACTTACAAATGAAGAACAGACATTCAGGCAAGATATTGGATGGCTGCTGAATTCCTGTGGGATTATACCCCAACAAAGGTCATATCTTCAAGAGAGTACAGGAATTAAAAAGGAGAGAAAAATTACAAAATATCTTTTTAAAAAAAGTTGTAGGTTAATGTTTGAGGTCTTATGGCTCTGATGAATGATCATAAGACCTGAAATATTAACCTAGCCTTTTCCCTTACTCCACAGATCCTGCCTGATCGGCTAACATTTTCTGTTATTATTACAAAATTACAGCAGTTGCAAAATTTTGCCTTTTTTAAAATTCATGATTGATTACTAGGGACCATCTTATTTCTAAACCCAGATACGCATCATTCAAAGAGTTAAATATTCTGTACTCGATAGTGATAATAAGCTTTCCTTCAGCTGAATGGAAAAGTTTGATGACAATGTTGCAGCCATTTGCAGCACTACTGTCCACTTCCATCTGCATTTACTCTGCTGATTTAGGTGCTCAGTGTAGTTTGAAAGCAAACATGATGAGGCCGCCGTGTACAGCAGCCTCTCTAATGGGCAACTGGCAGTCTGATTTCTTTCATATATTTGGTCTGTCACTGGATCTCCATTCCCTGTCACTCAGCTTTTATAACTTTGGACAGGTCTGGTGAAGAGGTTATGTGCCCCAGACAATGAAGCTGAAACTTGGTAAAATCAAAGAAAGGGACTCTAGGGCTTTAAACAAATGCACCTCATCTTAGCACAATATCATGTACAAAAGTCAATTATGATAATACACTGGGGTGTCAGAAAATACAGAAATCCTGAAACAGCAGCCAATCTGCATTTAGAATGTCTTTTGCACCAGTGGTGCTCTGTTTCAGCTATAAATAAATTGTGCACTGTTCTGAGACTGCAGGACACAGAGAGGAAGGAAACCAAGGCATAAGCCATCAACTGAAATATTGCCTTTGCATACTGGTAACTGATATCTCTAAAAATCACTAACACCATTGACTAACTAGATAGCCAATTACTAAAAGCTATAAGTTTCCCATTATTGCCAAGAAACAAAACCTGCAAATTTGTGCTTTTCCCACTTTGAAGTTTTTTTTGCCCTAAGGTAGAGAAAGGTATACTCACAGTACTGATGGCCTTGCTCCCTGTTTGCATCAAAATATCAAGAAAATGCACTGTATTGCTTCTGAAACATTTAGCAGGCTAACTCAGGTTATACCATGCACTCAGTACTCTGTTCAAAGAGGGCATTCCACACTATTGGACCTGGCCCTCCACCTAGGTTTACCAGTTAAAAAAAAGGGTTACATCATGCTCTATTACTCACCTTATATCATACAGGCAAACGGGTAACCCAAGCTATAAGTGTAATGTTTAAGTTGTTTTATTAGTGCACTAATAATTCACTTGTGCAAAACAAATGCCTAAGAGCCTAACTATCATCTTAGTGTTCTTGACTGAAGAAGTAATGAATCTCAGTTCAGAGGATAGGGCAGAAACTGCATCTTGGCCAACAGCAAGTGTGCCTCTGATGGCTGACTGCAGCTGACAGCAAAATCACAGAGAAATCTTGACTTACTTGCCTGCCTTTTTCGCTGGAGGAACTTGAGTGAAGCTGAAGGAACTGAGTAAAGCAAAGAACCTCTGAAGAGAAACTCAAGGAAAATGACCATTACTGCAGGTGGTACCATTGATCATATTGATTATATGGCTACAATAGTCTTGAAGAAGCCCATGTGACTAGCAAGCTTGTAAAGTTGAGCAACCCTAATAAACAGTATCACCTGCATTACTTGTAAATATATGTTAGACTAACATGGATAACATATAAATGAAAGTCTTCAATTTGTTGAACTCTAAAAGGAGATCAATAGAGAAGCAGTGGCAGACATTTAAGGGGATATTTCAGAATACTCAGAATAAGTATATTCCTATTATAAAGAAAAATTCTAAGGGGAGGACCCACCATCCGTGGTTAAGTAAAGAAGTTAAGGAAAGCATCAAACTTAAGGAAAAGGCATATAAGTGTGCAAATATGAGTGGCAGTTCAGATGACTGGTCAGAATATAAAGAACAGCAGAGAATGACTAAAAGGTTAATCAGGAGAAAGAAATTAGAGTATGAGAGGAAGCTAGCTAGAAATGTAAAAACAGATAGCAAGAGTTTCTACAGGTATTTAAAAAGGAAAAGAGTAAGTAAAATTAGTGTTGGTCCTCTAGAGAGTGAGAATGGGGAGCTAATAGTAGATAATAAGGAAATAGCGGATGCAATGAACAATTATTTTGCTTCTGTCTTCACTATAGAGAATACAAAAAATATTCCGGCACTATAAATCAGGAGGTGAAAGGAAGAGAGGAATTTGGTGAAATTACAATCACCAGAGAAGTGGTACTGACCAAACTGTTGGAGCTGTGGGCTGACAAGTCCCCGGGTCCTGATGGGCTTCATCCAAGGATCTTAAAAGAGGTGGCAAATGAGGTAGTAGATGCATTGGTGAGAATTTTTCAAAATTCGCTAGATTCTGGTAAGGTTCCATCAGACTGGAAAGTAGCAAGAAGCGGGGGGAGGTAGAAAACTGGTAACAATAAGCCAGTTAGCTTGACTTCTCTCATGGGGAAGGTATTAGAATCGATCATGAAGGTGGTTGTAGCTGGGCACTTAGAAAAACTCAGGGTAATCGGTAACATGGTTTTCTGAAAGGGAAATAATGTTGAACCAATTTGTTGAAGTTCTTTGAACGAGTGACATGTGCTGTGGATAAAGGGGAGCCCGTTGACTTACTGTACTTGGATTTCCAGAAGGCATTTGACAAGGTGCCACATAAAAGGTTATTGCGCAAAGTGGGAGCTCATGGTGCAGGGGGTAACATATTAGCATGGATAGAAGATTGGCTGGCTGGCAGAAAACAGACTATATGTATAAATGGGTCCTTTTCTGATTGGCAGGATGTGACGAGTGGAGTCCCGCAGGGGTCTGCGCTGGGGCTTCAACTTTTTACAATTTAGATCAATGACTTAGATGAGGGGAGCGACGGCATGGTAGCTAAATTTGCAGATGACACAAAGAAAGGTAGGAAAGTATGTTGTGAAGAGGACATAAGGAGATTGCAGACCAATACAGATAGGTTGAGTGAGTGGCCAAAAATCTGGCAGATGGAATATAATGTGGGGAAATGTGAAGTTGTTCACTTTGGCAGGAAGAATAAAAAAAGAGTATTTCTTAAATGGAGAACGACTGCAGAATGCCGAAGTGCAGAGGGTTCTAGGTGTTCTAGTGCACGAGTCACTAAAAGTTGGTATGCAGGTACAGCAGGTAATAAAGTAGGCAAATGGAATGTTATCCTTTATTATGAAAGGAATTGAAAATAAAAGTAAGGATGTTATGCTTCAGTTATACTGGGCATTGGTGAGACCACATCTCGAATACTGTATGCAGTTTTGGTCTCCTTATTTAAGGAAGGATGTAAATGCGTTGGAGGTGGTTCAGAGGAGGTTTACTGGATTGATACCTGGAATGAGTGGGTTGTCTTATGAAGAAAGGTTGAACAGACTGGGCTTGCTTTCACTGGAGTTTAGAAGAGTGAGGGCAGACTTGATTGAAGCTTATAAGATCCTGAACGGTCCAGACCAGGTGGGTCTGGAGAGGATGTTTCCTCTTGTGGGTGAGTCCAGAACTAGCGTGCATGGTTTTAAAATTAGGGGCTGCCCTTTTAGGACAGAAATTAGGAGAAATGTTTTCTCTCAGAGGGTTATGTGACTTTGGAACTCTCTGACTCAAAAGGTGGTGGAGCGGGGTCATTGAATATTTTTAAGGCAGAGGTAGATAGATTCTTGTTAGGCAAGGGAATCAAAGGTTATCGGGGGTAGACGGGAGTGTGGAATTCGAAACACAAACAGACCAGCCATGATCTTATTAAATGGCGGAGCAGGCTCGAGGGGCCGAATGGCCTACTTCTGCTCCTAATTCATATGTTTGTATGTTCGAATTGTCCCAACTTCCCTCAGGTCTCACTCACTATAGTTGAGACAGCAGGCAAAATTCTAATCAAAGCAACACATTCATGCCTCATTTTTATGAACCTCCCAGATGGTTCAAATGGCGGTCAGAATGAGATGCTCATCAATGTCAGATAAGAGACCATCAAAACAAACTGACATAGTGAATCTAAAGACACTTTATGATGGGCATGCTAGGGTAATAATGAGCTAAACTTTGACTTTTCTGCATCGCTCCCCAAAAGGTCACTACAAGCTAGCACTGAAATCAATTTGAGAGCCCATCATATATATGAACTTCCGTTTAATAGTTAGCCTTCATGGTGTGATTAACAAGTTACTGGCCTACAATAATGAAGACAATAAGGATTGGTACACTGTCAAGCTATATGCTAAATTCATCACTTAAAATATATCGACTGATTTCTTACAACCTACTAAGTCAAATGTGACAAAACATGCTGCTTATTATAGTTACATTCTGCTAGTCTGCAATGAAGTTCGACAGATAAAAAGCTATACATAACTAGACTTGCTTATAACACAATTTGTTAACCATTCTAAGTTATGCAATGGGTAAAGCTAAGACCAGAGCAATACTTTGCAAGCATCAGGATATTCTTACGTTTGGACTTGGAAAACAATGGCATATACATTGATGTTGGCTTATTTTAGATTTTCCTCTAATCCTGATAAATGTTAACTTAATCCAACAAGAAATGTTACACTTGGAGTGGGATTGTTTGGATTAGGACTTCTATATATTCTATTCTATTCATTTTTAATCTTTTATCTGCAGAGTAAAAATCAGGCCTTATAGTGAGCATTGTCTACCCATTGATGGGAAGCCTTTTGTCAGCAGATCATGATGTAACATTTTTACTGCTGCTGATTAAAGATACAAATACAGAAGCTATAAATAATTTTTAAAGATTTCTCCTTAGCGACTATGGTTCGAGAGAGACATCAAAAATGGGTGACATACAGGGTTATTTGAAAAAGGGAAATAAAAGATTGTTTTGCCATTTCATAGAACTTTCAAGACAGGAAGAGGCTATCTGGCCTATTGTTCTTGTACCAGTGCTAGCTCTAAATTGGAGAAATCTAATTTCATTTCCCTGCTCTTTCCCTGTAGCTTTTAATTCTTTTTTCAAGTTTGGACTGGCCTTACAAAGAACACCAAACAGACAAGAAAATTCAGCCATGTCAGAAGTAGAACCTCCCATGTCACAGCCACAATACAATATTCGTTTTGGTTCAGCATGACTGGTTTCTCCAGTAAGGAGATCCCTCATGATCTGGACTTTACCGCCTAATGTTTGGTCCTAGGATAGCATGACCTAGGGGCCTTAACAATGAAAAATTCCTTGTTATATGAACGGAATACTGGAATTTCACACGTGTGTCCATGTACTCATCTCCAATCTTCAAAAAGTCAGACTTATTTAAGCTTTGATGAGATGAGACTGAACATAAATCATCAAACGTGGCTTCTTTTGCAACTGCTAAGTGTACGACCAGAATGACATTTGTGGCAAATTTCACCAGGCGTCAACTTAATTCAGCGTTACCCCAAGAACGAGGACAATAAAAAAGTTCCTCTTAGAGCACCTCCAGCTTCCCATCAATGAACAACTACTCAGTACAGTCTAAACATGGCCTCCTTCTTCTTCTCCTTCCTCTTTCTCCAACTAATGAAAGTGCTTCTGTTTTTTGTGAAAAATATTTTTTGAGGAATTCATAGTTAAACTGAAGAAATGTTAGAACAGTTTTCTTTTCAAGAGGGTCATCAAGAGGCCACTGAAAGGACTTGCTTGGCGACATGATTTACTGGTTGTCACATGACTCAAGTTAAAAATAGAACAGAAACCCTGGTAACTGGGGGAAGATGTGGGCAGAGAAGTGACAGGTCAGAAGGTGGACTTTCTATTTCTGGTTGTACTTTTGAACTGTTTGGAGTTGGGAATGAACTGTTTAAAAGGGGGTTGGAGTTTTAAAAAATAAAACTGAAGGACAGAACCCCAGCTCAGCCTGGTCTGTTCCATGTCTTTTTAAAAAGCCTGCAGAAGAAGAAGAGAACTTCCAAGGAGAGAAGAGAATTCCCAAGGAAGGACAGAAGACCACAACCCAGCTCAGCTTTCCAGCACCACTCTAAAAGACCTTGAGAAGTCCACTGTGTCAACTCATCTCGTCTCCTGTCTTTGAATTAAAGCTTGCTAAATTAATTCTCAACGCCACCTGAAAATAACTGTTCTAAAAGATCCCAGTCACACATCTACGTGTACTCGAAGGCCAGACTGTATGCTAGTTTTGGAACATAACATATCTCATCTGATGTTTCTTCAAGAATAAACAAGTATTCAGCCCAAGTTTTATTTGTCTGTAACAGTGCTCTAAACAAAAATCCCTTTTATTTTTCTGGTTAACTGGTGTATATGCATGTGTGTGAGTGTGAGGGGCCAAGGTAAAAAGGGAACTGTAATATTTCAATCTGAGTGTTTATGCTTTACTTCATTGCTGGTTAAGACTTGTTTTGCAGTAAACCGATAATTTTGTTATTTATTAAAGAAACCCGGTTGCTGTGTTTTATTCTGGGAAAAACAGAGTATACGATTGACCGTGTCGGTAAGTAGGAAAATTTAAATATATGTTGTGACCTATGGAGAAGTGGGACTAGAATAAATAGTGCGCTCCTCCTGCCTCAGTCGTAACAAACTACAAACACAGACTTTCAAGATACTCCACAGGTGATCACTATCCCAGGGGAAAGAAGGACATTGAATCCTGCTGAAATACTGTGATTTCCACTTCTCCAAGCATCTGCACCCAATCATGGGCAGATTTCCATTGGGAGCCCAGCTCTGCTCATCCAAATTAGCTGACCCTGGTAAACACGCTGAGGTCAGTGGCACACCGGCAAAGGGGTGGAATTGTCCATTGGCTTAAGGTCTGCTAACACATCAACTCAAGGGAAATCTAGGCCATCATTGTATTGTAATTTTAATATAAAGTACACCAAAATGTGGCCAAATGATTAAAAAATTCTGAGATATTGACAGAGGGGGAAAAGCACCCCAAAATGGTAATTTACTAAGTAGTAAATGCACTTGACAATATGATTATTATTTTGGCTTTAGGGCATTATGACCTCTTTAGTAATCAATTCTTGTACCACGATGATACATGTTACCATGTACATGTATGCCTTTCATTCATTACTGCCCAGATAATCTGGTGTTATTCTTAAAAATAAAACATTGAAGTGAATGGGAGGTATATATTGTTCGACCAATGCCAATTTACTTTTAGCAGCTGACACTGAATAGAGTTAAAACAAATAGGATATTGCTCTTCACTCGTTGTAGTCCACCATCCACAGAACAATCTGTCCCAAATTTAGCATAACTTCTGTCCTCGGAATAATGTGCATTACACAGGAGAGAAGACAGAGAGTGTGGAGTGGGATGAGAGCCTTGAAACATAAGTACTCATGAACAGTGAATCCTAGTAGCACAGACCAGTACACAACCTCCCTGGATTTCCAGGAACATGGATACACCCCTCCCACAAGAACAGGAATTGGACGCTCTAGGCTAAACAGCATAAAAAAAGAATCTAATTGCATAATCTGGATTATTACCTGAGCCACGTGCAAATTGGCATAAAGCAATTAAGATTAGAGAAATTAATGTGTGGATCAAACACTGATGTGGTAGAAGTGGGTTCCGGTTTGTGAGGCAATGGCACCAGTACTGGAGAAAGTGGTGGCTGTACCACTGGGACAGTCTACACCTGAACCGTGATGGCACCTGTGTTCTAGCGAGCCGCATAAATAGGGAAGAAGACTTGGCAAAGCAAGGAGTAGAGACAAGGCAAGAGAGAAAGGTATTAATATGGGAAATGATAAACAGACTGTGACAGGAAGGGACAGAGCATATAAATCTAAGAGTAAATCAACAGATAAGGTTAGAGGTTACAAAAATAATAAACGGACAAAACTAAAGGTTCTGTATCTGAATGCACGTAGTACTTGAAACAAAACAGATGAACTGAGAGCACAAAGAGAAATAAATAACTACGATCTGATCGCCACGACAGAGACATGGCTGCAGGATGACATAGATTGGGACCTGAATATTGAAGGGTGCATGGCATTTAGGAAGGACAGGAAGCTGGGAAAAGGTGGATGGGTAGCTCTGTTAAGTGATGATGGTATTACAGCAATAGAGAGGGATGACCTAAGTTCAGGATACCAGGATGTAGAAGCAGTTTGGGTAGAGATGAGAAATCATAAAGGCAAGATGTCACTTATGGGAGTGGTGTACAGGCCACCTAACATTAACCACACTGTAGGACGGGGTATAAAGGAAGAAATAATGACAGTTTGTCAGAAAGGTACAGTGATAATTATGGGGGATCTTAACCTACATATAGACTGGAAAAATCAGATAGGCAGATGTACCCTATATGAGGAGGACATAGAATGTTTTCCGGATAATTTCTCGGGACAGTATGTTCTGGAGCCAACCAGACAGCAGGCTATACTAGACCTGGTATTGTGCAACGAGATAGGATTAATTAATGACCTCATAGTTAAGGCGCCCCTAGGTAGCAGCGATCATAATAGGATTGAATTTTACATTCAGTTTGAGGGAGAGAAGAGTGGATCCAAGACTAGTATTTTAAACTTAAATAAGGGCAATTATGAGGGCATGAAAGCAGAGCTAACAAAAGTGAACTGGCAAATTAGGTTAAGGGATAGGTCAATAGAGATGCAGTGGCAGACATTTAAGGGGATATTTCAGAATACACAGGATACATTTTAATAAGACAGAAAAATTCCAAAGCTGGGAGCTGCTATCCGTGGCTAACTAAAACAAACTTTAAGAAAAGGCCAATATTTGCGCAAAGATGGGAGGCAGGTCAGAAGATTGGACAGAATATAAAAAAAAGAAAAGAATGAATAAAAGATTGATAAAGAAGGTAAAATTAGAATATGAGAGAAAGCTAGCTAGAAATATAAAGACAGATAGTAAGAGTTTCTATAGATATTTTAAAAAGAAAAGAGTTAACAAAGTGAGCATTGGTCCGATAGAAAGTGAGTCTGGGGAATTAATAATGGATAATAAGAAGACGTCAGATGAACTGAACAGATACTTTGCATCGGTCTTCACTATTGAGGATACAAGTAACATTCCAGTATTAGCTGTAAGTCAGGAAACAGGAGGCAGGGAGGAACTCAAGAAAATTACAAACACCAGGGAAGTGGTACTGAATAAATTGTTGGAGCTGTGGGCTGACAAGTCCCTGGGTCCTGACGGACTTCATCCTAAGGTGTTAAAAGAAGTGGCTAGTGAGATAGTTGATGCGTTAGTTTTAATTTTCCAAAATTCCCTAGATTCGGAGAAGGTTCTGTTAGATTGGAAAATGGCAAATGTAACTCCTTTACACAAAAAGAGAGGGAGACAGGAACCAGGAAACTACAGGCCAGTTAGTTTAACATCTATCTTAGGGACAATAGAGTCATACAGCATAGAAACAGGCCCTTCGGCCCACCGCGTCCATGCCAAACATAATGCCTATCTATACTAATCCCACCTGCCTGCATTAATTCCATATCCCTCTATGCCTTGGTCATTCAAGTACCTGTCCAGATGCCTTTTAAATGTTTCTACTGTTCCTGCCTCCACCACCTCCTCAGGCAGCTCATTCCAGATACCTACTATTCTTTGTGTGATAAAAATGACCCCTTTGATCCCCTTTAAACCTCCTCCCTCTCACCTTAAATCTATGCCCTTGAGTTTTAGTCACCCCTACCATGGGAAATGGACTCTGGCTATCTACCCTATCTATGCCTCTCATAATTTTATATACCTCTATCATGTCCCCTCTCAGCCTCCTTCGCTCCAGGGAAAACAGACCCAGCCTATCCAATCTCTCTTTATAACTCAAGCCCTCCAAACCAGGCAACATCCTTGTGAATCTTTTCCGCACCCTCTCTAGCTTAATCACATCTTTTCTGTATTGCGGTGACCAGAACTGCACACAGTACTCCAAATGCGGCCTAACCAACGTTATGTACAACTGTAACATGACGTCCCAACTCTTTTACTCAATGCCTCGGCCAATGAAGGCAAGCATGCCATACGCCTGCTTCACCATCCTGTCTACCTGTGTTGCCACTTTCAGGGAACTATGTACTTGCACCCCAAGGTCTCTCTGCTCAAGAACACTCCCCAGGGCCCTGCCATTCACTGTATATGTCCTGCCCTGGTTTAACTTCCCAAAATGCATCACTTCACACTTGTCTGCGTTAAATTCCATTTGCTACTTCCTTGCCCACTTTCCCAGTTGATCTATATCCTGTTGGAACCTTAGACAACCTTCTTCACTGTCCACTATACCACCAATTTTGGTGTCATCTGCAAACTTACTAATCATGCCCCACATCCAAGTCATTCATATATATGACAAACAACAGAGGGCCCAGCACCGATCCCTGCGGCACATCACTGGTCACCGGCCTCCAATCTGAAAAACAACCCTGCACTACCACCCTCTGCCTCCTATCAGCAAGCCAATTTTGTATCCAATTTGCTAGCTCACCCTGGATCCCATGTGTTCGAACCTTCTGGATCAGCCTACCATGCGGACCTTGTCAAAGGCCTTGCTAAAGTCCATGTAGACAACGTCCATCGGCCTGCCCTTGTCAATCCTCTTGGTCACCACCTCGAAAAACTGAATCAAATTCGTGAGACATGATTTCCCACGCACAAAGCCATGCTGATCTAATCAGACCATGCCTTTCCAGATGCATATAAATCCTGCCTCTCAGAATCCCTTCCAATAACTTTCCCACCGCTGATGGAAGGCTCACCAGCCTGTAGTTCCCTGGCTTATCCCTGCTGTCCTTCTTAAATAAAAACACAACATTAGCTATCCTCCAGTCTTCCGGTACCTCACCCGTGGCTAACGATAATACAAAAATCTCTGCTAGGGCCCAAGCAATCTCCTCCCTTGCTTCCCATAGCATCCTAGGATACACCTGGTCAGGCCCTGGAGATTTATCCACCTTAATGCGCTTCAAAACCTCCAACACCTCCTCCTTTGTAATGTTTATATGCTCCAGGATATCACTGTTCCCTCCCTTGAGCTCACTAGCTTCCATGACCTTCTCTACGGTAAATACGGACGAGAAATATTCATTTAAGACCTCGCCCATTTCCCGTGGCTCCACACATAGATTGCCACACTGATCCTTAAGGGGACCTACTCTCTCCCTAGCTACCCTTTTACTCTTAATATACTTATAGAATCTTTTAGGATTCTCCTTTATCTTATCTGCCAGGGAAATCTCATGGCCCCTTTTCGCCCTCCAATTTCCGTCTTAAGTGTAGTCCTACATCCCCTATACTCCTCGAGGGACTCGCTCGATCCCAGCTGCCTATACCTGATATATGCCTCCTTCTTTGGCCTGACCAGACCCTCAAAATCCCTCGTCAACCAAGGTTCCCTAAACTTGCCAGCCTTGCCCTTCCATCTAACAGGAACATGCCGGACCCGAACTCTTCCTATCTCACTTTTAAAAGTCTCCCACTTGCCAGACGTCCCTTTACCAGTAAACAGCCTCTCCCATTCAACTTTTGAGAGTTCCTGTCTGTTGCCATCGAAATTAGCCTTCCCCCAATTTAGGACTTCAACCTGAGGAGCAGTCCTATCCCTTTCCATAACTATCTTGAAGCTAATAGAGTTATGGTCACTGATCCCAAAATGCTACCCCACTGACACATCAACCACCTGCCCATCCTCATTTCCTAAGAGGAGGTCGAGTGTAGCCCCTTCTCTAGTAGGGCCATCCACATACTGCTTCAGAAAACTATCCTGGACACACTTAACAAATTCTTCCCCATATGATCCTTTAGCACTAAGGCAGTCCAAGTCAATATTAGGGAAGTTAAAATCACCTACTATTACAACCCTATAATTCCTCCACCTATCTGTGATTTCCCTACATATATGCTCCTCCACTTCCCTCTGACTATTGGGGGCCTACAGTGTAATCCCATCAAAGTGATCACCCCTTTCTTATTTCTAAGTTTTACCCATATGGCCTCGCTGGACACTCCCCCGGGATATCCTCTCTAAGAACTGCCGTGATGTCCTCCCTAATCAATAGTGCAACTCCCCCTCCTCTCTTACCTCCACCTCTGTTCGAATGTTACAAGATATAATTAAAGACGTTATAGCAGGGCATTTAGAAAAATTCAAGGTAATCAGTCAGAGTCAACATGGATTTGTGAAAGGGAAATCATGTTTAACCAATTTATTGGAATTCTTTGAGGGAGTTACATGTGCTGTGGATAAACAGGAACCGGTGGATGTATTGTACTTAGATTTCCAGAAGGCTTTTGATAAGGTGCCACATCAAAGGTTATTGCAGAAAATAAAAGCTCATAGTGTTGGGGGTAACATATTGGCATGGATAGTAGATTGGCTCGCGAACTGGAAATAGAGAGTAGGCATAAATGGGTCAGTTTCTGGTTGGCAAGATGTAATGAGTGGTGTGCCACTGGGATCTGTGCTGCGGCCTCAAATTTTACAATTAATATAAATGACTTAAATGAAAGGTATGTTTGCTAAATTTGCTGATGACACAAAGATAGGTAGGAAAGTAACTTGCGAAGACGATATAAGGAGGCTACAAAGGGATATAGATAGGTTAAGTGAGTGGGCACAGACCTGGCAAATGGAGTATAATGTGGGAAAGTGTGAAATTGTCCACTTTGGCAGAAAGAATAAAAAAGAAGCATATTATCTAAATGGTGAGAGATTGCAGAGCTCTGAGATGCAGAGGGATCTGGGTGTCCTAGTGCATGCATCGCAAATGGTTAGCAAGCACGTAATTAGGAAAGCTAATAGAATGTTATCATTTCCCCTCGTGATAATTGAATACAAAAGTAGGGAGGTTATGCTTCAGCTATACAGGGCATTGGTGAGACCACATCTGGAGTACTTTGTACAGTTCTGGTCTCCTTATTTAAGGAAGGATGTAAATGTGTTGGAGGCAGTATGGAGAAGGTTTACTGGACTAATACCTGGAATGGGCGGGCTGTCTTACGAGGAAAGATTGGACAGGCTAGGCTTGTATCTGCTGGAATTTAGAAGAATAAGAGGCGACTTGATTGAAACACAAGATCCTGAGAGGTCTTGACAGGGTGGATGTGGAAAAGATGTTTCCGCTTTGGGAGAATCGAGAACTGTTTAAAAATAAGGTGTCACCCATTTAAGACAGCGATGAGGAGAATTTTGTTCTCTGAGGGTCGTGAGTCTTTGGAATTCTCTTCCTCAAATGGCGGTGGAAGCAGAGTCTTTGAATATTTTTAAGGCAGAGGTAGATAGATTCTTGATAAGCAAGGGGGTGAAAGGTTATCGGGGGTAAGTGCAAATGTGGAGTAATCAGTTCAGCCATGAACTTGTTGAATGGCAGAGTAGGCTTGAAGGGCCAGGTGGCCTCCTAATTCGTATGTTTGTATAAATCAAACATAACCCACCAGACCAGGCCTGTAGCCTACCTCACCCCAATTATTCAATGTGCTCCACAACAATGCAACATAAAAAACCTACATTAAAGGGTTTCATTTATTTTTTTTAAATCACTTACTTTAAAGCTGTGGTTCCAGTTTCTGATACCAAGCACCACGGGGCTGTGCTTTTTGGTACAACACTGATTTTACACATACACTGCTGATCACATTCTTAAAAAGAACACTGACTGTACATATACATGCAAGGTGCACTGTACACACAAAAGGATACTGACTGTACAAACACAAAGAACATTTGACTCTCATAGATAAAGGAACGTTTTGTTGCTTACTTATGCATATTTCAGCTTTTTTTTTTGTAACAGCTGGATATACCTCAATCCAAAGCAGTACAAAATGATCCAAATTGAGGGTATTTGCAAGAAAAATACAATGTCCTAAGTTAGGGCGCTCTGGGGTTCAATGGTGGCTCAATTTTTATTGCTATATGCAAACCAAAACCAGGTCTCATTCCCCAGTACTGGCACCCATGACTTTGATAAACACACATAACAAATTAAAGCAAAAAAAGCAAAGTCCTGTACGATAATGCATAGACTACAATTATTTAAGAGATCATTATCCCAGTGTTTATGGTTGCATTAGCCAAATAGCCAGCTGCACTTCTAACCTTTGGCTGGTAACAATTTTTCTTTCCATGTTAATTGAGGTACTTACTCAATTCACGAATCACAGCCGATGTCACTGTGGGTGATATATGATCGCAAAATGCGAGTTAGATAAATTCTTTCCTATATAAAGCAGCTTATCTGCAAAGGTCATTAATCCAATTTAACTTTTGGTGTCAGAGCAGGTCTGGAAATTGTATCTGTCCATGTTTTCTGGATTGCAAGTGAGATCTTTCGTTTGCTGGCTGCTCAGGAAGCAGCCACGAGGGATGCAAAGATTCAAGTGACTTGCATGGCGAGGCTCCAAGCAAGAGAATTTAGGTAGAACATGGGAAATTGAGGATGCATGCCCAAGTCTTCAACTTTCATCTTTGGTTGTCTGTTGGGCATTTTTGAATTTGAAGACTAATCTTGCCTAATGGCCTGTTTAAAAACTTTCCCTGACCACGACAGAAATATGCACATGTTCTCGCCCATCCTTTACCCCCAGGACTGCATGAGCTACTCCAATAGTATTTAGGCCTTCATGACAGATACATTATACATATCAACATGAGGCTCCGCGTTTGTCAGAGTGAAACATGTATACCCACAATGAGACCCACACATACTAAACATGAGACTGGCAGGGAATACAAAAACCCAACATGAGCTTGCCAGAGGATAAAGGCTCACAACCACCTTGACATTGCTAGAAACCAATATATTCCCCAGGACAACATAGGAAAATTTTTATTTTTAAGTGAGCATTTTAAGCTCCTGCTCCTATCCCAAAATATCTATCAGCTGCTAATTTGCCAGCAAATCTGTGGTAGGACATAAAAAGGACACTGCATATGGACAAAAAAATATTTCAACCCTTTATTCTGGTAGCTGCATTTTTTTAAAGTGTCATGCTGGCCCCAACTGCCAAGAATGAGGCACAGTGGTTTTGTCATATGAACATTGATTTTTAACTGTTGCTGGAGTGAGGAAATGACTTGTTGAACAGATCAGCCGTGGTTGGAAAAAAATTTGCATAATAACAGGTGGTGCTTGTGTAGACAAAGGACCATTCCCTGACACATTCAACCCACAACGGATGTTGATCACCGACAGTAAGGGGGTGGGAAAGTGCATTTCAGGGCCTGCTGGGGTGATGCAATCCACAGGGGCCAGGACTGGTTGGACCAGCTGGTCACCTGACTAACTTGCTATTCCAGGGTTTTTGAACTAGCCGCAAAGAATTTGAACTGAGAAAAACTGTTTTGCTCCTGGACTGAGAAGATCTCTCCAGTATGCTCCCATCTCTTTCACACAAGCCTCTGAATCCACTAAAGGCACATGAAACCCAAGAGAGAAAAGTTTCCTACAGCAAACAAGATTTAAGAAGAAATAAAAACAAGAAATGCTGGAAATACTCAGCAGGTCTGGCAGCATCTGTGGAGAGAGAAGCAGAGTTAACATTTCAGGTCAGTGACCCTTCTTCAGAAGTAGTAAATATTAGAAATGTAAAAGGTTATAAGCAAGTAAAGCAGGGGTGGGGCAAGAGATAACAAAGGAGGTGTAAATAGGACAAGGTCACAGAATAGCTGACCAGAAGGTCGTGGAGCAAAGGCAAACAATATGTTAATGGTGTGTTGAAAGACAAAGCATTAGTACAGATAGGGTGTTAACGGACTGAAAATTAAACAGCCGCAAGTACAAACATGAAAACAAAACAGTGGGTAAGCAAACTGATCAAACTAAGATAAGTAAAATAAAACAAACACAAAAAAAATTATACATAAAAAAAAAGAAAAATGAAAAAAATAACTAAAAATAAAAGTAAAATGGAGCACGTCATGCTCTGAAATTACTGAACTCAATGTTCAGTCCAGCAGGCTGTAGTGTGCCTAATCGGTAAATGAGATGCTGTTCCTCGAGCTTGCGTTGATGTTCACTGGAACACTGCAGCAATCCCAGGACAGAGATGTGAGCATGAGAGCAGAGGGGAGTGTTGAAATGGCAAGCAACCGGAAGCTCGGGGTCCTGCTTGCAGACTGAGCGGAGGTGTTCCGCAAAGCGGTCACCCAGTCTGCGTTTGGTCTCCCCAATGTAGAGGGGACCACATTGTGAGCAGTGAATACAGTATAGTACATTATAGTACATACATAGTACCCCTGGAGGGCCAAAGGGCCTGTTCCTGTGCTGTAAATTTTCTTTGTTCTCTTTGTACAATCAAGGACTCTCCAACGAGCTCAAAGAACCATAACAAAAACTCTTCAGATATTGCCTCAAACTTTTCCATTTTATTTTCCTTCTCTTTTCTGTCTCTATTTGCATGTGTATATTGTGTATACATGCTAGCGTGGGCACGTCGTGTATCCGTAGGCATCAACCAAATCAGAGTTTAAGTTCAAGTTTAATAAATTGCAACTTTCCTTCTTTAAACCTAAGAAAGCCTGTTTGTGCTGGTTTCTTTGCCTTATAATTGGAAAGCGGTGAACAAGGATTCACCAAGGGGGAGCTAAAACACGATATGTTTAAAATTAAACCCTGTTACGGTAAGACCAGGTGAAGGCTGAAAAAGAACCCTAGACCTCTTTCTCACCTGGTCGTAACAAAAGGTAATGGGCGCCTCCAAAATCCAAAATCTACCAGAATCTGGGCCAAATTTTTGTACATTATGAAATGACCCAAAGCAGCCAAACCATGGGAGATTTACAGTTGTTACTGTCACTGTGTATAGCAGCACCAATGTCTGAAGAGAGGAAGGAGGTAGATTTAATTTGGGACATCCTCCATCAAACAGCTGCTTAGGATTGATGTATATCAGTGTACTTATTTATCTACACATTACCTGAAAATAGTAGAATTTCTAATCACAAACAGCTGCCGTTAAACCCTATTTTAAAGAATCTAGTGCATTAGAAAATTGCTCTAAGATTCCAAATACATCACAAAACCAGATTCAGAATATACAGCAATAAATATATGCAAAGCAAGCAAATAACATAATCAGAAAATGCAGGAAACAGCAGCTCAATCAGCATCTACAGCAGAAAGATGGGTTCATGTTTCAGCTCTGACCCTTCATCAGAATTGGAAATGCAGCCCTACATAATGACCATCAGAGGCAAACATGTATCCCCATTGTGAAAGTCTCACAGAATACAACCATTCTAATGAAAGTCTACACCCAAAACATTACCCTTTCCTTGCTTTAGGCACTGATTTACTGTGCACTCCTAGGATTCCCTTTTTGTTCAGTTGCAATGTCTATATGCACATTTTGGTCTTTTTAAAATCATATTTGCATTTAAACTATATACGTATATGCACACATTGAGAGCACGAAATGGTACATAATCTGAAAAAGAATTAAAAACCTGTCGCTGCAGATGCAGTAATTGGAAAAATAAAGCACAGCAGATTTCATGGACATTTGGGCCATGTGGTTCTCTGGTGTAATCATTTTAACAACATTTTTCAACCAGTGCAACAATATGCTGTAGGTTGTGGTTGAAAGCTAGCATGGTACTGTGCTGGCATCTATGCTAAATGTTCCTAAAATTATTATTAATAATGCATGACCCAACAGTGACAACCATGAATAAAATGAAGGTGACAGTAAAAACAGGAGCTTAAGCTGCCAAACACAAGCCATTAGGCTTCCTCATTTTCTTTTAATTTAGTCAGGAAAGATTTAGCTTCTTCTGACAGAAGTCTGTACTACCATTCCTTTCTACTGCTTCATTAAAGGAAAGGTGATTTAATGAGCTTATAAAATCCATCTTAAACAATATTCCTGAATTATTAAAACTTCAAAATGGCACTCTGAGTCACTGTTAACATTTTAATTACTTCCCAAATTAATACTTTAATTACTTTCAGTTTTCTGTTTTGTCACACAACAATCTGTTTTCTAACCCTTACTCTTTGGGCTGGATTTTATAAGCTCGCCAGGTGGTCTGCCCGAGTGAACCGCACGTTCGGGAGCTGCTGCGCTGAATAGCCGGGGCAGAACGCCCATCCCAATGACGTGGAGAGGGTGGGCTGTCCGTCCCTGGCAATGGCATCTGGTGCCATTGCGCAGGCACGACACCATTTTTAAAGGGCTTCGAACCTTACATTTCAATTTACCTATTTAAAGAAATAGTGATTTAAAACAGATTTGAAAAAATTAAATAAATGCTTCTAGCCCCTCTCCCACTCCCCACCACCCTCCCCCCCCCCAATAACCATGGGCTAAAATTTACCAGCCCTGCGTCGGGGGTTGTGGCGAGGGTCCCAGAAAATACTTCAGGGAGAGGCCTGCCATGCTCCCTGACGCCAGGTAGGCCCCCACCCCATTTTACCTCGGAGAAGTCCCCCCCCCCACCCGCTGCTTGGCGGCGGCACCCCAATTTAAGTATGCAAAGCGCTACTTACATTGCCTTATTATGTACCCCGCTGCCTCTCAGTCCACAGTTCCGCATTTTTCTGTGAACGGATGTCTCCCATGTGCCGTCTCGCTCATGAATATGAAAAGCCGGTGGGATAGCAGAAGTAATAGTTACCGGAGACAGTGAAGGTAAGTCTTGCGAGACAGGTCTCGACTCTGCATGCGTGTGTATGGAGGTGGAAGGGGGGGGGGTTGGCATTACTGGGGGCACAACTCTGCAGGCATGAAGGGAGGTGGGGGGCGGATGGTATTACTGGGGCCACAACTCTGCAGGCATGAAGAGGAGGTGGGAGGGGGGTTGGTATTACGGGGGGCACAATTCTGCAGGCATCAAGGGAGGTGGGGCGGATGGTATTACAGGGGGCACAATTCTGCAGGCATCAAGGGAGGTGGGAAGGGGGATGGTATTACTGGAGAAACAATTCTGCAGGCATCAAGGGAGGTGGGAGGGGTAATGCTATTACTGGGGGCACAACTCTGCAGGCAAGAAAGGAGGTGAGAGGGGGGATAGTATTACTGGGGGCACAACTCTGCAGGCATGAAGGGAGGTGGGGAGGGGATGGTATTACTGGGGGCACAACTCTGCAAGCATGAAGGGAGGCGGGGAGGGGATGGTATTACTGGCGGCACAACTCTGCAGGCATGAAGGGAGGTGGGGAGGGGATGGTATTACTGGGGACACAACTCTGCAGGCATCAAGGGAGGTGGGGAGGGGATGGTATTACTGGGGGCACAACTCTGGAGGCCTGAAGGGAGGTGGGACGGGGATGGCATTACTGGGGGCACATCTCTGGAGGCATCAAGGGAGGTGAGAGGGGGGATGGTATTACTGGCGGCACAACTCTGCAGGCATGAAAGGAGGTGGAGGGGGGATGATATTACTGGGGGCACAACTCTGGAGGCATCAAGGGAGGTGAGAGGGGGGATGATATTACTGGGGGCACAACTCTGGAGGCATCAAGGGAAGTGAGAGGGGGGATGGTATTACTGGCGGCACAACTCTGCAGGCATGAAGGGAGGTGGGAGGAGGGATGGCGTTACTGGGGGCACAACTCTGGAGGCCTGAAGGGAGGTGGGACGGGGATGGCATTACTGGGGGCACACCTCTGGAGGTCTGAAGGGAGGTGGGACGGGGATGGCATTACTGGGGGCAAACCTCTGCAGGCATGAAGCGAGGTAGGAGGGGGGATGACATTCCTGGGGGCACAACTCTGCAGGCATGAAGGGAGTTGGGAGCGGCCAATGGTATTATTGGGGGCACAACTCTGCAGGCATGAAGGGATCAACTGTGTACCTTTCCTCCATTAAGGGTGGGCGCAATGCATAATTGTTTGTTTGCGTGAGTGAAGGAGCAATGGCACACCAGTCAGCCTGTGTGTGGGGAAGGTGCCAGAAACAGTAGGCGTGCAAAGGTTATCTGGCTGGTGGGCCCATCACTGCAGCTGTTACAATCTGAATGTGGTCATGCTGTGCCACTCTCAGTGGCAGCTAAGACGGGCAATGCCATGCCACGCCACATAGTTGATGCATAAAAGCACCTGATGTGCCAGTCAACATCAATCGCTGCCCTGTCAGGTACCTTCGAAAAAGTGAAGGAACCGAGTTTAATATCAACTTGGAGATGGAGATGTTTCACCCTATATGCATCGCTCTGCTTGTCGTGAGGATCTATATGTGCCACAGGCAAAACCAAATGGCAGTTGCAGCCCGTGTAGAGGCACCCAAGGAGAGCCAGGTCCAGAGGACCATCAGTTTCGGCTCTATTGCGGGATTCCCACAGGTGCAAGGGATCATAGACTGCAGCCATATGGCCATCAAAGCTCCCACTGAGTGACCAGCTGCATAAGTAAACCGGAAGGGATTCCACTCAATTATCGTACAGCTGGTATGTGATCACCGGTAACACTTCATGCAAATCTGTGTCTGCTTTCCAAGCAGCTGCCATGACGTCTTCATCCTACGCCAGTCCCAGGTGTCCTTGCTATTCACTAACCTGGCTCAGATAGAGGGGTGACTTCTTGGAGACAAGAGACACCTCTTACAGACATGGCTCCGGACACCAGTGAGACACCCCACCACTGCTCCAGGGGAGAGATACAATGCCCGCCACAGAGCTACAAGAGTCACCACTGAGCAGGCGATAGGCATGCTGGAAATGCGCTTCTGCTGTTGGCATAGATCAGGTGGTGCCCTGCAGTATGAGCCGGAAAGGTAGCTTGTATCGTTGCTGTTTGCTGTGCTCTGCACAACTATGCACTCAATAGGGGGGAGGCCTTGCAGGATGAGGAGAGACATGAGCAGCACTCCTCCTCGCACAATAAGGACGCAGAGGGCATGCAGCAGGAAAGGCGCATGGGAGGACAGGGAACATCCAGGCGCCGCATGCAGGGTGAGCAGCGAGCAAGAGCAGCACGCCAATGCCTTATTGATCAAAGGTTCTCCACGCCATAGGAACAACCATGGGCTCTGCAAGCTATATAGCACCCTCGTTCACCTGTTGTGCAGTTGTCCTCATCTGCAACATCTTTGCATCCACCATTACTGGCAGCAGAATACTGAGCCATTGTCCATACTACATCAGTGGAGACACACGAGTAATACTGGCATGGCAATGATAT